>NC_027751.1:51649594-51672206 GCF_000695525.1 Brassica oleracea var. oleracea
TTTTCAAAAAAAAAAAATTAAGCATATATATTGTCATACTTATGTTTTCAATAGTTTTAATATTTTTTTACATTTTTAAAATTCAGTTTACTACTTTTCCTATAAAAGAAGGGTAAAACATGTCTAGAATTGCCAAAAATGTCAGAAGTACTAAAAGGACAAATAAAAGTTGAGAGTGTCCCATTTTTCCAATTTTCCCTAAAAAATTCTACGGGTATAAATTTTGCTTTTATTCAAATTCCCGCGATACAATAAAATTCCAGTTCTTTTCATAACACAGACTTATTTTGTTTTCCTAAAAAAATATGTAGAAATTGAAACATGAACTATATGTGTTATATTAGTGCTGTACGAACTGAGTGAAGTAATATATACGCATTTGTTAAGTGAAACGAATAGTATATTAAAATAGAACATGAAGATTACATTCTTAATGGAAAATATATACATTATCTTTGAAATGTGCACATAAATAGATTATGCACATTCTTTTGGGCAATTTACTAATATATGCACCACGTTACACACACATCTAAATTTATTTTATGTACTATAGTACCAAATATATAAATAGATCAAACTACTTGACAAATTACAGGTTTACAACCATGTGCGATTGTTTCTTCTTGTACTTTGAAATATAGATCTGATAGTTTTGTTATTTAAATGAACTAGCATCCAAAATACCAGGCATATAATTTAAAGATAGGGAACAAATTTACACTGAATACCTATATAAAACTATTTAATTTTTTTACAGAGTTTATAAAGATATGAATTTCGAAAAATATATATCGCTAAAACCATATAGTTTATTCTTAAAGAACTGTAAATATATTTTTGGAAAATTTGGTTCGTTTGACAATATATTAAAATACCTCAAAAATAATACTCTCTGTATCACTTTAAGTGGTTTTTAAGGATTTTGTACATGGATTAAGAAAACACAAAATTCTATATAATTTATCTTGGTTATATAAAAATATCATTAAATGAAATTAATTTAACCAATAAGAAAAAAATTCAATATTTTGTAGTTGGTCATAAAGTTCAAATGATATTAAATTCTACCTAGAATAATGAGAACATCAATTATTTTGAAACAAATTTTTTCTTTCTAAACATCAATTAAACTGATACGAAGGGAGTATATGGCTGTTTAAAATTTCTAAATAATAGAAAAAATAAAAGAGAAGAGCAGAGGATGATTCCATCAGCTTCAGTGGTGGCTTCAAGTAGAATAAGACAAGACAATGCAATGTGATTAATCAATAACTTTATTTAATACCATTTATCATAATCTAATAGACCATCTTTCTCTTTATTTTCTTTAGAACTTCTATCGAAAATAGAATACTCAAAAATGATGTGATAAAAAAATTTGGTTCAATCAATACGTCTAGTTTTGTTCAACAAATTCAACAAATTTAGTTGACACTATTATCATGGCACATAATTTTTAATTCAACAAATTCGAGTTTTGTTCTTATATAATATAAACATATTAATGGTGAAATAATTGTGGGCTTCATGAAATATCGCTGAAAGGTTTCAGTTTATAGAAAGAGTTTGAGATTTATTGCCTCAACCCTTTAATTTTTCGTGTGAAAGATGTCCCAAACATAAAGTTCACATTTATTTGAAAAGGAAAAAGTTGTAGTTCAATTTTACTTCTATTTTTTTTTGTTTTAAACATGTCAGATTTGTACTCCGTAAATTAGTTAATACATACTTCGTAAATTAGCTTGTTTTTAACGCTAGGTAACACACAACATATGCGATATTGATGAATAGCTACACGAATAATGATTCCACGATGAAGCTTTACCCGAAACACTTGACTTGAAACCATTGACGGTTCTACTTACAGTTTTCTGGAACCTCCGAAAGCTTCGCATCCTATAATTTGCAAAAGATTGCATAGTTTGGAATTCAAACCTCTCAGACCTGGATGTAGAAACTTTTAAACTTTAATCAATAGGATAAGGTGCTCGCACGCTTCGTAAATTAGTTAATACATACTTTCATACCATGTTTTATAGATATGCGAATGATGAAGAAATAAAACAAATTCAAATTGCTGCATCAACGTCTATTATTTTAGTTATTAGTTAGTGCGTGAATTGTGTAACGATCTAATGTATCGTTTTGTATTATATTTGGTTAAATCATTTCTCTTCATTTACGTGCTTTCTTTAAAAGGAGTGACATAATTCATATTACTTTTTTGCAATTTGTAAGAAATCTTTATTCAATAGTTTTCTAATCGTTTTTCTCAAAAAAAAAAAAGTTTTTTAATCGATATTCAATATTTATGCATTGAATAAGGAAATAGTGTTTAGGCAAGTGCCTAGACGACCAATTTTTTTTTTTTTAAATCATTTAGAAATATCGCTGATGACCGATAATATAGGCGTGTTCCTTTAATACAATGTACGTTAGTTTTAGACTTTTAGTCATTTTGCTTAGACCATACATGTACAATAGTTACAATAGTTTCAACGTCCATTTTAATTTCAACATCGTATTTTTCTCTTTTTAACATTTATCATCATTTTTTCTTTCATCCATCACTTTCTTCATTTTTAACTTCTACAATAGTTTGTTTATAAAAATTTAACACTATACCTCACTATTTTTAATTTATACTTTTATATTTATAATTTAATTACTATATATTAATAATATTTTTGATTCTAATTAACTTAAAAGCTAAAATAATGTAACTTTTAATAAGAAGAATTTTTAATTTAAAAAGGTTATTATTAGGATTTCTTTAACAAAAAATATTTAAAACACTAAAATAGTTAATTATAGGAAAAAATAACGTTTTTTCTATGTCCAAATGAAATGAAAATAGTCTCTATTTATAGATTCTAAAAAGTTATAAATTTTGATATAATTTTTATTATTTAAAATAAAAATATTATATAATAAATGAGTTTTAGTTATTGGGTGAAAATAAAATAAAATAAATCTACACAACATTTCTATAGAATATCAATTTACGCCAAAGTGGCAAAACTGGTCCACATAAAATTTTATCAAATATGTTGAAATTTTTGAACGGATATTGAATCCAATATTTCAACACCCTCCTTACAAGTTATTCAACGGTTGAAATCGACTTTCAACACCTCCATTATGGGTGGTCTTAGAGTTGCCAATTCTGTTTTGAGGCTTTAAATCTGAACTGTTTTGTTTTTCCTTTATCATTGGAACAATTTAGTGTTCACAAATCTATTGAAAACGATTTCTGCTTTCTGCATATCTAGGGTAGGTATGGAATAATATGACAAGATAATAATTAATAAGATCGTTTCTCCCACGTGAGATGATTTTTAGTTTCTAGAAGAAATTGTTTAAACAATCGCATTCCTTATACAATTTTCCACGTTTACATTAATGACATGTATTTTTAATTTAAAGAGGTAAAAAATAGATATTTATAATCGAATGGTTAAATAATATACACTTAAAATTTAGATTTGAGGGATATGGTTTAAAATTTTAACAAATATATAAATGAATATTTAAAATAGTTTCAAAAATATTTTTTTAAAAATAGAAAAAATCGACAAATTTCAAAAACAAAATTTGAAAAATATAAAAAATCGAAAAAAAATTAAAAGATAAATTGAATTTTTAATAAAAAGTTTGAATTTGAAATTTATAATTCAAAAACTATAAAAACAATATTTTTTTACTTTATTATCTTTTATTTAAATTATTATTCATATTTATAGATCTATAAAGCAAAGTTGAAATGATTTTTTGCTTCTTTAGTGAAGAAGATATTTGTGAAAATGTGTTGGTAATGAAAGTAAACAAGAACTGTATTACAAAACATGGGGTAAACTTGAAAATTTTCCACAATATTGTTTATGAAAAGTCAAGTTTTTTTTTAATAAGAAACGTAGTTAAGTTTTTCTCTTGAAGTGGTGTTTCTTTTCTTGAATAGACTTACAGTGGTTCTGAAAAAAAGAAAAAAAGAAAAAAAAAGTATACATGAACATTCAGTTCAAAAAGTATAAATAAACGTTAATATTTAATTGTATATATATCTCATGATAATGAAAATTCACATAAAAATAGTTATTTTAAAATGCTTTAGTCTGCATTTCATAATTATGAAAAACTTAACCTAATAAATTTTAATATTTTATTACAGTGTTTTGAGAATTTCTTGTTAAGCTCTCTTTTATTACAGTGTTTTGAGAATTTCTTGTCAAGCTCTCTCAGTGAAAATGTTCTTAAGCTGTAAAAGATCATCTCGTTCTAGCCATTATTTACCAAATTACCAGCATTGACACTTCCAGACATAAACTTCTGTTCATAAGATTATTTTTAGTGGCTCTATCTATTTTTTTTAATTCTATAATAGAACTATATTCTTGTTTAATGTTATTATATTTTAAAGTATAAATAAATAAAATAATGAATAAAAAATAAATAGATTATAATATTTATAAAATAAATTTATTTTTATTCTATTATATAATTAAAAATAGAATATAATTATAATATTTTTATTCTAAACTTTATTATAAAGTGAAGTTAGAGATGGTCTATTAAAAATCTCGACGAACTCAAAAATACTCCATTTGTTTCACAATAGATGATGTTTTAGAAGATGTTTGTTGTTTCAAAATAGACGATGTTACAATATTTTATATTACTTTTAACTTTATTGAAAACTGTGTAACCAATTATATCATTTTTATAATTGGCTGAATGATTTCTAAATTATATTTTTAAAGTCATTTTTTAGAAAAAGTTAAATTTTTTAATTTTTGTGCATCAAAGCAAAACATCTTGTATTGTGAAACAGAAGGAGTATTATTTTACTTCACAAAAAAGGAACGTGTTATTAATTCCTATGACGTCAGGTTTTTCACCTACCCAGGTACCAAGATTTCCTGACAAGTATCAAAATTCACCAAAAATACAAACAAAATTCACCAAAAATACAAACAAAATTATTTCGTTTCACATTATTGTTGTTATTATCCAGAACTGGCTTACAAGCTACAAATGTTCGTGTGTGGTTCGACCAAGGCCGTGCATCTATATGAATCGATTTCCACACGCATTATTCCTTGCATTCATCTCGTGAGGAACCAATAGATAGAGTAAATATATAGACCATAATTAATCCTGGGTTTTTAGAGTAGAGTTTTTATCGGAAGTTAAGAAACTGTTTCTTAACTTTTAACTAAAAAAACTAAGAACCGGTTCTTATAGTCCTTATTTAAGAACCGGTTCTTAGTTTTTTTAGTTAAAAGTTAAAAAACAGTTTCTTAATTTCTGCTAAGAACCCCATTATAAGAACACCGGATTAATCATGCTCTATTTACCAATCTATAGTTTCATAATATTTTATTGTCAAAGTAAATAAATATCTAGGCAATGTCCTGGATGCGACAGCCCTAGCGTCTAAAATAAGGTCCTACATTTGTTTTATTATGATAGATATTTTGGATATTGAAATACTCATTTATGTTCAGTTGTTGACAAAACAAAATCTATATGTTCAGTTTTATTATGGGCATCCCTTATACCTTAAAGAAGAAACGTCGTAATAAATGCATTCATACTGTAATAGATACATGATAACTTCACAATGATTTGATAATAAATATGCTAATGCGTTCATACTATATTCATAAATGTGTTCACACTATATATTTTGTATTTTTAGTATAAAATTCTCATGCATAGTTCTAATAAAAGTTTAGATTTTTCGGTTCGAATCAAAACAAATAACGAATCAAAAGCTAAAATATATATATATATATAATTTTTATTGTTTACGGATAAAGTTGGGCAAAATATTTATAAATTTGAATTTGATTTGTTATCCTCTTTGATTTGAAAAAAAAATATGGATATCTGTAAGTCTACGAAGCAAATCAAATACTAAAATACAATTAAAAAAAACAAATCACAAATACCTATATTTTTAGGAACAAATATCTAATTCGATTTGTTATATGCAAATATATACATATATGTACAGAATTATATATATATATATATATACATATATGTTTTATATATATTATAGTTTATATATTTTTTACAATATTTTTATAAATTAAATTTATTAGATTAGGTATTAAAATTTAAAAAGTTAAATAATATTTTATTTTTGTAGTAAAATTTTATTATTAAAATTTTCAATTATTTTTAAATTTTTATTTTATCTACGGATCAAATAGGATATTCTTTAAAATTCTAAATCATTTCGGATATCAGAGTCACCGACTATCCAGGTGGCTAAAGACTGAATCGACGTAAATGCCTCCAAATACCAGGATATTCGATATGTGTCCACCTCTATTTACGGATACAGTTTATTTTTCTTTATATGAAAAAGATTCACTTATGTTAAGGTCTTTTTAATTTTTAATTAATTTTAATTTTCTCTTTCATGTAATATTTTGAACAAAAATGTCATTTAACATTAATTAACAATATCTTTATATATTTGTCAACTATTTTTATATACTTTTACATACACATACATGTGCACCTTGATGTGAGCACCTTGTGACTAAGTATTTATCACAACTGAAGTATCTATTTTTTTTTTAGAAGTTGAAATATTTTTTTCTTAATCTTTCACTACTGACCAAATTGTAGTGAAATGATTTATCTTAATAATTTTCTTTTCTTTTTCTTGAACTATTATTCGTTTACAAACTATGATATGAAACCATTGATTCGACATGAGGAATATCTAAAATTCATAACATGAAAATAAACAAATAATAGTAATTTTTGGTTTTTACTAAAAAAACTAAAAAATCAAACATTATAACCGAATAAATCAAAATAAATATTAATTTAAAATAATAGTTATATTTTAAGAGATTAAAAACAAAAAAATAACTTAAAACCGAACCGATATCCAGATTAAACAGATTTAATGTGCTTTTATTAAAAATAACGAAACTAATAATCACATTCCACGCAAGGCACATGTTATTACCTAGTGATTGGTAAAGCTAGAGTAAATGAGCAGAAATAAAATATAGTATTAAGTGAAAAAATTGCAAGTGAATTTTTTTTATCACAATGAGATACAAAGATAAATCTTAGGACGAATCAGCGAAAGTCGAGTTGCGGATGTCAATCCAGTGTGGCACACACGCGTTAACATATGAGAAAACATGCTTCCTTGTTCGAGCTTGTCTTGCCAGGAAGTCTGCTTTAGTATTACTGGATTTGTCCTTATAGACCACTTGTCCGTCTTGGTAGGACGCCCATAGAGTTTTAAACTCATTAAGTTCAGCTGCAAAGGCTGGCCAGTCTTCAGGTGTGGCGATCATTTTGACTAACTCTTGGGAATGAATAACAAAATAATTGCAGTAACGCTGGTAGCGAGATAAACATTTCAGAGCCCATACCAAACTTTTTAGTTCAGTGTGATGTGGCGAGACTTGTTTATGGCAGCCTTGGAGACGAGGATATCTATTGATCCGTCTTATAGCTGTAGGATCCATCCTACTCCACTCGTGGTTTCATCATTTTTCCATGATCCGTCCACCCTACATATGAATGTAGGTACCTCAGTAGGGGTTCTTGTATTGCATTCCATGGTGCTTTCACCTGGGTCGATCTCTTCATTGGCCAAAAACCATGCATTACATTCTCGTATCGCCAGGTCAATCGTGTCCATAGGTGAGAAATCACGTCCATTAAACAACTTTTCGTTCTGGGTTTCCATATATACCAAATAATCCAAGGAAAAACCATGGTTAAATCCTCCATAATTCCACCCGTATTGGATCCTTAGAGGAGGTAATCCATATTGGTATAAACATTTTCTGATGGAAAAACTCCCGGAGCCGATGGAATCGTTGAGAGGGCCCAGCATTGCATAGTGGGAGGGCATGTAAAAATCGTGTGAATAATCGTTTCCTCAGCATAGCCACATCTGGGGCAGCTAGGATCGTTCCCAATATGTCTTTTGAAAAGTCTTTCATTGACTGAAATTGCCCCTGATAAAATCTGCCACAAAAAATCAGATTTTTTTTCCGGTTTTGACTTTCCAAACTTTTTCCTTGAGTGGGTTGAGGGAAGGTAGTTGACTCCTAAATTCAGTATCCTCATCTGGTTTTGATTGCAAGCATGTAGCCTGACTTGACCGAATATTTCCCAGAAACGGTTAGGTTCCAGCAATATCCATCCCGAATGGGATTCCGACTGAGATTTAAACTTCGAACCAACGGTATGTCGTTGGGGTGGAGCAAATTCCTGTGTTTAGTGGTGTCCCGCTCTTTTTTCACATGATCGATTAGGTCAGACACTCTAAGGTTCAGATCATAGTCCTGCTTTATCTTAGGAGGCCTGGCGGTCTCATCAGGTATCCATGGGTCTTGCCAAACAAGTGTATCTTCCCCTGTTCCTATTGTACGTCTAAGACCTTTAGTGATAAGATCTTTTGCAGCCATAATGCTTCTCCAACCATAGGATGGTCTTGAGGCTTTTGGTGCTTTGAACGGATGTGAATTTCGAAAGTACCTTCCTTTAAGAACTCTTGTAAGCAAAGAATTTGGGTTTTGTTCCAATCGCCAAAGTTGTTTAGCTAATAAAGCTATATTAAATTTTTCGAGTGATCGGAACCCAATCCCTCCTTCCTTCTTAGAGATGCAAAGTTTGTCCCATGCTATCCAATGCATACTTTTTGAGTTAGGGCCAGAGCCCCACCAAAAATTAAATGTCGCACTAGATATCTTTTTACATAATCCTTTAGGGAGGAGATAGCACGACATTGGGAATGTCGGAATGGCTGCTGCTACAGATTTGATCATAACTTCTTTGCCGGCTCTGGAGAGGTATTTTACCGTCCATCCATTAACTTTCTGGTGAAGATTGTTTTGGACATAGGCAAAGGCCTGGGTCTTAGAGCCTTGGAATTGCTCCGGGATGCCTAAATATTTTCCATTGCCACTTTCAGTTGTGATGCCTAAAATATTCTGCAAATTTTCTATATTTTCTTGAGGCACTTTTTTACCGAAAGTGATAGCTGATTTCTCAAAATTAATTCTTTGTCCAGAGTCAATCCCATAAGCGTTTAGAGCGTTTAGTAGGCTGTTGCATTGCTCTGGGACTGCTTTACAGAAGAAGAGGCCGTCATCTGCAAAGAAGAGATGAGATATCAGAGGACTTACTTGAGCCACCTTGAGGCCAGTAATCTGTCCTAAATTTTCCGTTGTTCTTATATTCGCTATAAGAACTTCTGTGCAGAGAATGAAAAGATATGGTGAGAGTGGATCACCCTGCCGTAATCCTCTAGAGGGAATTATGTGGCCTGTGGGATTTCCATTTATCAGTACACTATAGGAGACTGATCTGACACATCTCATTATCCAAAGGATCCATTTTTCTCTGAATCTCATTTTCCTGATCATAGCTTCTAAGAAGTCTCATTCCACTCTATCGTAAGCTTTGCTCATGTCTGTTTTAATGGCCATGGACTCATTCTTACATTTATTATTAGTTCTCAGGGCGTGAAAGGCTTTTTGAGCTAGAAGGATGTTATCCGTGATGGCACGTCCTGCCACAAAGGCATATTGAGTTTCAGAGATAATGTTCGGCAGATATCTTCGTAGCCTCTGACATAGTATTTTAGATATAATCTTATAGCACACATTACAGAGGCTAATTGGCCGGAAATTAGTCATATCTCTTGGCCGCTCGTTTTTTGGGATTAGGCAAATATTTGTCTCGTTGAGCCGAGGATCAAAAGAGTCAAAATTTAAGAAATCTTGTACCATTTTGATCACCTGAGGGCCGATGGTTCTCCAATATTTCTGATAAAAGAGGGCTGTTATTCCGTCCGGTCCTGGAGCTTTCTCTGGATGGATAGAAAAAACTGTTTTTTTTTTAATTTCGGCTGGAGTTATATCTCCGCATAGGCTCTCATTCATTTTTTAGAGAGATAGTACTTTCCAGGTAGTTTAGAGACACTTCAACATCAGCAGTCGTAGAGGATGAGAAAAGATCAGTAAAATACTCCACGGCGATTGTTTTTACTTTTCTCTCTTTCTCGCACCAAACTCCTCTGCTATCATTCAAGCCACTGATATGGTTCCTTGCACGTCGTTGTTTGGTTGTAGCATGGTAGAATTTCGTATTACGGCCGCCTTTATTGAGGAGACTTCAGCCGCTGAGAGGGACTGGTCCACTTGACTTCTGTCTAACTTATCTTTAAGTTCTTCCAAGATTTTTTGTGTATTATAGTTCTCCTCTCTGCGCCATCGAGCATTGGTTGATCGACATCACTTAATACGATCATGGAGAGATATATTGTCATTGCTCTCAATATCTATCCAACCTTCTTGTACTATGTTTTCAAAACCAGATTTGGATATCCAACGCCTATCAAAGCGAAACTTTTTCGTTTCTCTTGCGGTTGGACAGATGAGTGATAATAGGTCGGTGATCCGAACCCATGAAGCGGAGATATTGACTCGATGAGTTTGAATATAAGCTGAACCATTCTGGATTCCCCATCGCTCGGTCAAGTCTACATTTAATAAGATAGTTATGCCTTCTTCCTACCCAAGACATAAAGTCTCCCGAGTAAGGAAGCTCAATCATCCCACAGTTTTGCTGCATGAGTCGATAGTCTAAAAAAGAATTCTCACTTCGGAGACGACCTCCTGATTTCTCATGGTTGCCATTGATTTCAAGTCATCAACCATGAACCACACATTTGAGCGTGAAGTACTGATTCTAGCTAATTGCTCCCAAGCATGATGTCTTTGATTAATGACAGGATCTCCGTAAACGAAAGAGATAAAAAAACTTTATTGCCATCACTTGTTGCTGATACATCAATGACTCTATTATTGGAAGATAAAATTTGAACATTAAACTCAGATAAACCAAAAATGGCTAAACTGCCACTAAGGCCAATAGGCTCAACAGTAATAAGAAAATCATAACCAAATTCAACTTGGAGATTTTGTAGAGAATCTCTCTTATTCTTAGTTTCCATCAAAAACATGATACCCTCAAAGAACTTTTGACGGATCTTCCGCAAGTAAAAATTAAATCTCCTAAACATTATTTGGAAAAATATGACATAACACTAAACTAAACGTGACATATACAATTTTTCTTATAAAATTTTATACTTTTTGATAAAGCTTTTTAAATATGGTAATGACTATTAACATCTATATCATTATTAATGTAAAATTTCTATATAAATCATTATTTTTGGCAAGACTATTAAATATAATAATAACTCATATATCACTAATAAATTATTATATATGTATATATATATCACATTAATAAAAATAAGCTAAATATAACTACAAATATAAATTTTACTTCAACTTATATATCATATTTGTACAAATATATACTTTTTACCAAAATTAATGGCAAGTGTATATAATCAAATTCAAAACTAAATCAACACTAATCAAATATTCTTGAGCCAAAATTCTTTTGATAGTTAAATGATTAAAAAAATATTTGTTCATCACGTTAATTGACAAATTGATTTTCTCAGTTTGTTATACCTAAAACAAACAAATCCATAATATATATACATATATTTTAAAACTAGATGACAATAGATATATTTAAAAATAAATAATATTTAAATATAATTTAATATTATTTTATAAAAAAAATTTAACTTTATTTTTAATAAAATTGAAATTGTTAAACCAAACCAAAAGGAATAAGATTGCAAAATTACGTTTATAATTTTTTTTAAACTGTTGCAGTTAAACTATAAAAATAATAATGTTTGTATATAAATTAAATTTTCTTTTAAAATAAAAAAAATTATTATTTAAAAAAATATTATTTATGCATACGGCACAGGAAAACTCATAGTTTTTTTTGAAAACTCATAGTTAAAATAAATGAAAAGTTAAACTCTGTGCCACTCTTTTTTTTTATAAATCTGGATGAAGAAAATGTACAATAAATTAAACAAAAATAGAGTAAAAAAAAACTTTTTAATTTGTTTTTACTTAACTGGTGAATTTGCTAGCTGAAATGAAAACAACTGAGATATGGCTAAAATATTTTCATCACTTGTGCTATCCAATCATACTCTATATCTACTTCAGTTTTTATATCTTTATCTACTTCAGTTCTTATATCAACGTTTACAATAATAAGTATACAATAATTTTAAATAAAACATGAGCACAATTTTAAGGTTTTGCTTAGAAAAAACACTATAAATTCAAAAACAAAAACCTATTTAACATTTTTATCCAATGGTCAAGAATTTAAAGTAGCTTGCACTAAATTGGAGTTTAATTGCACTGAATTCAAAAACAAAAATCTATTTAACAATTTTAACTAAATGATGGATGCAAAATTTATTAGATGTTCAGAAAATCTACAAGTAAAATCGGCCCTTCTGGGTTTGAAGGGATGTGGAGATTTGTCTATCTTTTTTTTTTTTTTTTTTGATCAAATTTTTTTTGATCAAAGTGGAGATTTGTCTATCATGGATGTGTTTTTTTTAAGACCCCCAACCATTCATTGTAGACCCATGTTGTGAAAAACGTGCGCCGTAAAGTTATTGTTCATAGAGATATTTAACCATACTCTTAACTTTATGTTGTATGAATTACTAGTTAAAAAAAGATTACAAGTAGTTGAATCATGTCGACTGATTATCATTTAATTTATAGTACGATTAAATAAATATTCTGATGATGATAATAATAATATAACATAGAATAGCAAAAGGTCAGAATTTTAAACTTATTTAGTAAAAAAACCAAAAAAATTTACCCTAATTAAGACCTTGGTAATTTTGGGCGGATTATGTTTCTAATTTGTTTTAAAAAAAAAATTATTGTTGTCGTTTTCCTTTATATACATTGTCGATTCATTCAGTTGGTCCTGAAAAATGCATTTTGTGCTAAAAAACATATATTATATATATATGGTTCTAAAAATCGGTCTAGACGGCACCTAGGCGGTAACTCGGTCCTAACCAAAATGATTTTTAAAAATTTGATTTATACGATTCAAATCGGTTCAAATGGTAATAAAATGGTTAAATTTTTTTAATTTGGTTAACTAATTTGTTTAGTTTCTTTTTTTGTATATCTAATTTTGATAATTCATAAAAATAATAATACAATCAAACTTAAAAACTAAAATATTTTTATATAAATGTAATATATATATATATATATATATATATATATATATATATAACAAATCAATAATTCGTTAAAGCCTAAACTTCGCCTAGACCCTATATAATCCGTCTATTCGCTAGTCCTTTATAAAGCGCATAGTTACAGTCTCACGATTTTTTGAACATTGTATATATTCATCATCGATCGTTCATATTAGTAGCACACATTTAATACAGAGCAACTGTACACTTTGGCATTCCCAGTTTTTTTTAAACCAGATGAACATGAATGTTATCAGTCCATATTGTTTCATATTTGCTCTATTTTCGGTTACGTTGGTCTTGTCTCTCGCCATACGTTACTTGAGAAAACCAAAAGGTGATCAGCTTCCTCCAGGCCCAACGGGGTGGCCGATCATTGGCAACTTGTCGCAAATGGTCAAGAACCGGCCAACTCACCTGTGGATCCACCGCGTCATGAAAGACATGCAAACGGAGATAGCTTGCTTCCGCTTCGCCGGCGTCCACGTCATCACCGTAACATCAAGCGAGATTGCCCGAGAAGTGCTTAGGGAAAAAGACGAGGCTCTCGCAGACAGAGCTGACTCCTACTCAAGCAATCTCATAAGCCATGGCTACAAGGACATTATTTTCTCTCCATATGGAGAGAGTCGGAAGCTGATGAAGAAAGTGATGGTCACCAAACTAATGTCTCCGTCAACGTTGAACAAAACGCTCGGTGATAGAACTCTAGAAGCCGATAATATCGTGACGTATATCTTTAATCTATGCGGATTACAGTCAACGATTAACTCGGTCAACGTGAGGGACGTCGCCTTAACTTATTCCCACGCGGTGATGATGAGGATGATGTTTGGCCAGAGGCATTTTGAAGAACCGGCGGAGGACGGCGGTCTCGGGAGGAAAGAAAGAGAGCATATGGACGCAATATACCAAGCTATTGATTGTTTTTTCAGCTTTAACATATCGAATTATATATCTTGCCTTAGAGGATGGAACATCGATGGAGAAGAGGCGAAGCTAAGAGGAGCGATCGATATTATCAACAGGTGCAATGATCCCATCATCCACGAGAGAATGCATTTGTGGAGGGATAAAGGTGGAAAAGAGACAGAAGATGATTGGCTCGATACTCTTATCACGCTTAAGAATAACCAAGGAATGTATTTATTCACACTTGATGAGATTAGGGCTCAATGCAAGGTAAGTGATGTTCACACACTTCGCATTTTTTGAAATAAAAAATTGGCTTAGTTAATTAATTAACTAATCTCTTATGCATGTATTATGCTATATGTAGAACATCAATGTTGCAGCAATCGACAATACGATGAATAACGTGGAGTGGACGATAGCCGAGATGTTGAATCATCCAGAGATTCTTGAGAAAGCTATAACGGAGTTGGACATAATAGTTGGTAAAGACAGACTTGTGCAAGAATCAGACATACCACAACTCAACTACATCAAAGCTTGTAGCCGAGAATCTTTCCGACTTCACCCAGTTAATGCGTTCATGCCTCCTCATGGAGCCATCGAAAATACTACTCTCGCTGGTTATTTCATCCCCAAAGGTAACAATAACAACAACAGCAAAGAAAATAACATTTCTCACGTCGATGACATGCATGCATGGATAGAAAGTGACATCGCTCAGAAACTCCTTGAGTTTTTTTTTTTTTTTTAAATTAGATAAATTAATATTTCAATTATACAATTATTTATGGTATTTTAAAACCACTAAACCAATCATCACTTGCCATTTGTTAATTGGGTTTCTTAAAATTGTTAGACCATCTCCTATATGTTATGTTATTTTTACCTATAAAATACAAAAACGATAAAGTCTACCCTAACGTATACTTCTAAATTAACAATTTCTAGTTATAGAATAAAAGATAGGAAATTGTTATTTATTCCTCACTAATAGAAAAAATAGAATTTTTAGAATAAAAAATATAGATGAGTTGGATCAATTTTACATCTAAATGTTATTATAAAAATTAAAATAGCAATGAGTTGGAGATTTTCTTAGAGAATATATTTATCTGGACGTGGAAGAGCCTTAATTTCCCTCTTTCATGCTATTTCCTTTGTTTCAATATTTATAATAATGAAAGACTCACTAAAAACCCCTGATAGAGATATCCTAAGAGCATGATTAACCCATAACCCATTTGGGTTTCTTATTCATTATTTTAGTAATTAAAACTAATTAAGAACCTTAGTTAAATCATGTCTTAATTTTGGGTCTCCCCAATGGTAGTCTTCTATTTTCTGGGTTCTTAATTTTTTCATTCTATGCATTGAAACCTTGTCATCCAAGAAAATTACATCAACAACACATCCATTAACTCTCGACACTAAAGCACATTGTTACTTGACTATTCTAACACTTACGTTCTATCTAAGACAAAGAAAAGATCGTAGTTTTAAAATCAGTTTTCACCTGAAAACCTTTCCCATGAGTGATCCCAGTGACATCAACAATACTAAACCACCACGAGCTATCAATCACTCATGAAGCTCTGAAATGACCCAACACAGGCATCGTCATTCTGCAATGCTTCTGTCATTTTTGCTTCCTCTAAAGGCTTTTGCAGAAGAATAGACTATGATCTGCAAGTTTTCAATACAAGCAATGTGATTACAGTGCGACCTTGCCTCTTCAAGCTAGGAGCAGCGTCAAGCTCAAGAAGCAGCCTCGTCTGACGCCATAGAGAGTGCGACCTTGCCTCTTCAAAGCATAAACAACATCCATAAAATTAACTTTAGACCCCTGGTAGTTATAAAACATACAAAATCAGATTGAAACATCGCGCATTACACTCTTACAAAATCAAGTGAATGATTTGACGAATTCAAAAACCTTGGTTTAGAAGTGATCCAGTGATCCACAGCTTCATGTTAGGCGAGTTCAAGCTCTGTTTGAAACATGTCCCTTGTAACCAGGAAACAAGCAAACTCGGTAATTAGTAAACGTATGTCTCGATCGGACTTGCAGAAACCAGAAGAAAATAAAGCAGAGCGACGACTGCTAAAATACTCATCGGCTAAGGAGACTCCGATGAGCCAACGGGGTTGCTGTAATCCTTTCCGGAACCACCTGTTTCGGTTCTATCTCCACTGGGAGCAGTATCGGCGAGATTAAGCAGCTCGGGAGCTCTATGGCAATCGTCGAGCAGATTCTGCAACGGGAGCTCTATGGTAATTTTTATTTTTAATTCTAATTAAATTAAGAACCCACCTAAAAACCTAGCGATAATGATGGTCTAACACTCTGACAATAGGTACAATAGGTGATGCGCCAAGGCCCACAAGAAAACAAGAAAAAAAGAGGTCCAAAGATATATTTACATAGCAAAGCTAAAAACATATAATAATTACAGGGAAAATATTTTAATAAAAATATAAAACAGAAGGATACAATCATAAACTCCTAGCAAATTTACATACATCATATGACTAAGGGCAAACCTAGAATATATTATTTCTGGTTATTTTAATAAAAATATAAAACAGGACACAATAATAACGTCATGAACCTAGAGGGTAAACTAAAAAAAACAATAGGTATATAGATGAATTTTGCCTGAGTTTCAGTAACTTACAAATTGTCGTTTTATAAAACAATTAAAACAATATATAGTGGGTGCAATTGCATAGATAATGAAGTAGCTTCTCCCCTGCGTATGACATTAAGTGTTCTACCAGGATACAATATAAAATAATATGACCTGGACGTTTGATATGTGTTTAATTGCAATGACAGGCAGCCAAATTTTTGTGAGCCGTCTAGGACTTGGTCGGAACCCTAAGATATGGGACCAGCCTGAGGCATTCAAGCCAGAAAGACATCTTTATGAACGAGACTCAGTGGGAGTGACTCTGATGGAACCGGATATGAGGTTCGTGATATTTAGCACTGGCCGGCGTGCCTGCCCAGGAACTAAGATTGGGGCATCTATGACCATTATGTTATTAGCCAGGCTTCTCCAGGGGTTCGAATGGACTCTTCCTCCAGGTACAAGCCAAATAGAGCTCGTCTCAGCTGAGAGCAACTTGTTTATGGCCAAGCCTCTAGTCGCATCTGTTAAACCCAGGCTGGCTCCTCATTTATATCCGAAAATGCAGATCTAAAATTTCCAAGACTACTTCCTGGCAAATCATCAAGATCTTGATGTTTACGTTAAGTCAAATAAGGTTAAATTTCCAACCAAGTTGTCTCAGAGTTTTGGTAAAAAACCAAAACACTATGTACCCCAATAATTGTAAAGTACTTTTTATAATTCGTATGTTTTGTGTGATTTTATATATCAAAATAAATATCTCAATTTCGTTAAGAGCTTGACCATGATAAATTCTGTATAATGCAATGGAAACTATATAAATTAATACTCAGTAAATTAAGAAAGACAATAAATTAATAAATTTAATTGGTTTTGAGTTGAACACAATTAAAATATGACACAAATCGATGAGATAATAAGATACTATCTTTTTAGAAAATCCTATATAAATATATGGTTTCACTAAAATCATAAATTATTAATAATATATATAGTTTATATATGTACAAACAAAAATATCATATTATTTATTTTATATTCACAACATAATTCATCAGTTTTTTCTTAACACTTCAATATATTAATATTTAGTAAAACTATATATAATAGAATATTTAAATTCTATGAAACATATTTCATACACCATATAATAAAATAAAACAATAGAAAAGCTGATTTTCTAAAATTTAAGTAATTTCTATATGGTAATTTTTTAAAAAGAAATTTATTACAAATTAATAACTTTATAAATTGATAAAATACTATAGTCTCAACATTATTAATTTATAGAATTTTAACTGTATGTTTGTCTAGTTACTTACTGTATTACCTTTGTTCAAATGTTG
Source organism: Brassica oleracea var. oleracea (assembly GCF_000695525.1). Lineage (NCBI taxonomy): Eukaryota > Viridiplantae > Streptophyta > Magnoliopsida > Brassicales > Brassicaceae > Brassica > Brassica oleracea. The sequence continues at coordinate 51,667,672 of NC_027751.1, forward strand.
GTTTAGTTACTTATTAGCTTTGTTGAAGTTTCACTTGTATTTAAACTCTATCTCTTACAAATTATACATTTAATGAATAATTAAAATTTATCATGTAATTTGTAATAGCGGAATTATTTTTTATTTTAAAAACAAAATCATTTACCAAAAATTATATTTTTGTACATAATTAATTATTTTAATATTTTATGTACATAATATACTTATAATTATTTTATTTATTTATTTAATGTGTTTACATTGACTTTAGTTTTATTTTATATAATTCAGTTGTTTTAGTTAAATTTGTTTTAATGTTATTATTATAAAATAACCACAAATCAAAAAGTATCTACTATAATCAGATCCATCATATAATCAAATAATAAATATTAAATAAATTAAATAAAAATATATACTGATCTGATTTTTATTATTTTAAATTTAAATTTTTGATTGATAAATTAAAGTTAGTTATTGTTAGTTTAAATATTTAGTTTTACAATTTAAATAATTAGAAGTATATTTAAAAATAAATGTATAATTATTATTTTATGTATAATTACTTAAATTTAATTTTACAGCTAGACTCCAACCCATGTGTCAGCCCGGGTTTTATTTTCATTTATCTTATATTTTGAACACATTTTGTGTAGTTTACCATTTCTTCTTATATATAATGTAACTAATGTTACTAAATAGTTTTATGCATATTAGTGTTGTAGACTATTCTTTATATATAACTATTTCATTTATTTTTGATATTCATATAATATGTTACATCATTGTTTACTAATCTTTAATTAATAGTATGACATGAAGAAAAATACATAGTTAACATTTTAGTTACTAAAATCAAAATTGTGGTATATTATTAAAATATTCAAGATTTTAGGATTATTTTAAGATAATATTTTTTAGTTATATCAGTTAAATTAAATTATATAGAAACTAAATTAGTTAAAGAGTTTTTGATTTTTCATAATTGAATTTTAAATAATAATCCCATAATTTTAGTTTGTATATCATATTTTGGTTCAGCACCATGTATAATATATATGTTCAGTATTCTAAAAATTAGTTTAAGTGGTGCCTAAGCGTCTGCCTAATCACTATTTAGGATCTGACTGGTTCAAACGCAGCGGCAGCGATTGCGGTTGCGGGAGTTTACGGATACGGGTGGTTGCGGTTTCTAGCAGTTTTAAGAGATTTGTACGACTGGTTCTGCAGTTAGAAATTGGTGCATTTGCGGGATACTTATAACTGGTTAACTACCGAATACCGTAGCGGTTAAATAATAAATAATAAACCAGTCAACACCTTAGTAGTCAAATCATACCTAACCTAAATGATTTTTCAAATAACTTTTCAAAAAAAATGGTAGGGACTATTCATTAATTCCATATAAAACGCCAAACTATCATCAACGAAATCTTGAACATTGATTACATTGTACGTCATATGGAAAATGAATTATTTTTGTAAGATATTTATTTTATTAAGCATGATATTGTTTTATTGATCAACATAGTAGAAGTACAACGTATTGGTTAGATATTTAGATCCAATAGGGTAAGTAGAATTTGCCAGTTCGGGTTCGGTTTGAGTCCCGTCGGGTCTAAGTCGGTTCAAATTTTAGATAGTTGGATTCAATAGGATAATTAGAATTTGTCAACTCGGGTTCTGTTTGGATCCGGGTCTGGTTCAGTTCGGGTTGTCGGATCCGGCCCGAAAAATACCCAAAAACATTAAAAAAACCTGAAAATATTTAAAATATCCAAAATATCCAAAATTTCACCCTAAAATCTGACCAAAAGCACGAAAATACCCAAAATTGTATCCGATTATCCGAATTATATTTTTAAAAATCTAAAATTTTACTTGAAACCCAAAACTATACCCGTAAACCCAAACCAAACTCAAAACTTAAAAAAATATATTTAATACCAAAAATATAGTGAAACACCCATTATATATAAGTTTCGGGTATTTCGGGTCTAAGACCCGTGGGTCCTCCTCAACAAGACCTAATAAGGTAAAATGGCATTACCCTTACCTGATCCGAACCAAATTTTCAGGTCAGTTACAATTCGGGTTTTCAGGTCAGTTCGGGTCGGGTTTTCGGGTCTGAATAAATGCACATGCAAGAAGAAATCAGGTGTCCTACTCTAATAGAAAGATTTATTTCATAAATTAATTGCCATAAACACTATTTAAAACTTAATGTAACTTAAAAATCTTAAATGATTTGATATTTAGCAATAGTGATATAATACACAAGTTTTCTTATATTACTATTGTCAAATATTAAATAATTTAATATTTCTAAATTATATTACGTTTGAAGTAGTGTTAAAGATAATTAATGTATATTTATAAATTAATTTTATATTTTTTTATCAAATTAATTTAGTTTTATAAATTAGTCTGATAAAGTTATGTATAAGTAGTTTAAAACTTATAAATTGATTATAAGAATTTAAAAAAATGCATAAGTGATAATAAATGTTTTAAAATATTTAATTATTTTCAGTAATAAAATCTTTCAATTATTTTTGAATCACAAAAAAATTATTTAATTTAGTTTTTAATATTATAAACCTTTAACTTACAAATTGTTAGCCTCTGTTCTCCTTCGTCACGGAAATTATAAAAATTGTCGAATTTTTAGTTGAGCAGTTGTTTTGCTATCGGTTTTATTTGGGGAGTTTTAGTAATAAAAATCCATTCTCAAATATTGAACGTGTTTCTAAAGTTTAATGTATGATGTCCTACCACGTGGGATAATGGTTGAATATATCTTTTCGGACAAAATGTAATGTGTGCTGTCCTACCAAGTGGTACGAGGCAATTGATGATTTGATGGAATATCCTATCCATTTAACATATTCACTTGACGACTATAAATTAATGTTTCATCGGACTATACCTAAAATCAATTATGTCGGTGAGCTTTAGATAAAATAGAGTAGGACACCCGATTTCTTCCATAGGAATAGATCAAAATACAACATTAGGACGAGGATAGATAGGGCTATGGCGAATTGTGAATGGTTAGACTTATATCCTACTGCCCATGTTAAGTTGCTTCCTTGGATAGGTTCAGATCACAAGCCTTTGCTTGTTGACACTGAGAGTATAAAAAGCAATAGGAAAAAACAATTCAGATATGATAATAGGTGGAGATTTGAACCTGGGGTTAAGAAGATAATTCAGGAAGTGTGGCAAAGTGAATGTGTTAGTTTGCCTCCTCAGCTTTTTTACAAAGTGTTAGTTAATTGTAGAAAAGCTCTATCTAGATGGAGAAGCCAAAATCCAAGAAACACATAAAAGAAAATTAATCAGCTAAAGAATGAGATTGAACAAGCTTATCAGTCTTTAAATATTGATTATGCTTACATTAACATGTTGAAGGCTGAGCTAAGCTTGCAGTACCGTTTAGAAGAGGAATACTGGAGAACGAAGAGCAGAATCCAGTGGCTTCAAGCAGGTGACCGCAATACCAGGTTCTTTCACTCAAAAACCAAGCAAAGAAGAAGTTACAACAGGATCATTCACATCTCTGATGAAGAAGGTAAAATATACACAGAGATTAAGGATGTTCATTTTCAAATTCAGAAATATTTTCAGGACCTATATAGAAGTGAAGGAATCAGTATCAGTCAACACCTGCTAAATGGAATTCCAACCACCATTACAGCTGAGATCAACGACAAGTTAACCCAAGAAGTTACAGACAAGGAGATAGAGGATGCTGCTCACGCTATCAATCCCGACAAATCACCAGGGCCGGATGGAATGAATGCAGGATTCTTCAGACATCATTGGGAAACCATTAAACAAGGTGTGATCTCTCATGTTAAGTATTTCTTTTCTCAAGGTCAATTAGATCCGAGGATAAACCACACTCATATATGCCTTATACCAAAGATTGATTCTCCTAATACTGTGAAAGACTACAGGCCAATAAGTCTTTCTAATGTGGCATATAAAATCGTATCAAAGATCTTGGCAGAGAGGTTAAAACCTTGGTTAAACAGTGTTATTACGGAGAATCAATCGGCTTTTATCCCTGGTAGATTGATCACTGATAACGTGCTCATAGCACATGAGCTGATGCATTCCCTGCATACAAAAAATCTGAAAACAAAATATATGGCCCTTAAGCTTGACATCTCAAAAGCATTTGATAAAGTTGAATGGGGATTTATTATTGCAGTAATGAAGCAGATGGGCTTCTGCGAAACTTGGTGCAAATGGATCCACACATGCGTGTCAACTGTTACATTTTCAGTTCTTGTGAACGGAGAGCCCTCAAAGCCCATCACGCCAACTAGAGGAATAAGACAAGGTGACCCTATTTCACCTTATCTTTACATTATATGTACTGAGGGATTATCTGCGTTAATCAAGAACAATATTAGATTGCACCTTTTACATGGATATAAAGCATCAAGAGGAGGTCCATCAATCTCCCACTTATTCTTTGCTGATGACTCTTTAGTATTTTGTAGAGCAACAGAGGAAGAATGCCAGACCCTAATGAACACGCTTAG
>NC_027751.1:51673491-51686814 GCF_000695525.1 Brassica oleracea var. oleracea
TACACCATTCAGACCGGCATGCGTTTCTCCGCCTCAACTTGCCCATCATCGACTCCGGAAGAAACCAGAAGAGATCGCCGGACCGCTCGTTTCGCCAGAGCTCAGATACCCGCAGAGCCTCCGCCGAAACCACCTATTTTCCTTGCTTTTACATCATGTCGGAGGTCTTTCTCAAACCATCGAGATATCCCCCGACACAACCAAACTTCCAACCACTAGAGAAATCATCGTTCTACCCGCACTGTCAACACGCGGAAGAGATCAATCGAAACACGAGATCATCTCCGCCTTTGAACCGCTTAAAACCCTAGACGCGCGCATCGAGAACCACCTAATTGTTGACTTGACCGACTTCACCTCGGCGGAGAGCTTCATCATCAAAACGAGAACTCCTCCGCCCTGTCCCAGAACCACCTAGACAGTAACCACTTCTAGCTTCGCACTAAACGAACAATAGTAACCTTGACCCAAAAGCTTCGGGTTTCTCATCGGCAGCGCGGATCTATGAAAGCATCCGCACTCCGTCACCAAACCGGCGAAGGTAAATCTATGGAAGACTCCCTTCCCGAGAACTTGAACCGGCGTCGGCGGAGCTGAAGGAGCCTCCACCCCCCGGAGAAAAGCCGGCGACGACGGATCTGTGGTAGCCTCCATCTCCCGGAACCACAACTCGAACATGCAATCCGATCTTCTCACGCCACGGCCTCCACGCGAGCGCGTCGTCCCTCCAAGCGAGGAAACCACCTTGGATGATGGCTCCAATCCAGAGCTCCGACAAGGCACTCACCTAATCATCTTTCATCTATATTAATCCATCTCCTTCCCTCTCTCTTTTCTTCAATCTCAAATGGATCGTCTCAAGCTTTCTCTCTCCGTCTTCGCTCTCCTTTTCAACGTCGTCTCCGCTTCCTCTGACGGAAACGAAGGCGATGATCTTGTGATCAAGCAAGTGGTTGACGGAGGAGCCGAGCCCAATGTCCTATCCTCCGAGGATCACTTCTCTCTGTTCAAGAAAAGGTTCGGCAAGGTCTACGCTTCCCGCGAGGAGCACGACTACAGATTCTCCGTTTTCAAACCCAATCACAGGCGAGCGAGGCGTCACCAGAAGCTGGATCCCTCTGCTCGTCACGGCGTTACGCAATTCTCGGATCTACGAAAAGGGGGTTTTGCAGAGTATTTTTTTAGACACGAGGCTAAAAGGATGATAATTCCATAGGGATTCTATCCATTAAAATTCTAAACATATATATATATATTATATGTATATGCAATTGTGAAATCCATAATTTTATGGAAACCCTAAACTAAATTTTTTTAAATATTTGTTTTAAAAAAATTTTGGTGGAGATTTTCATAAAATTACGGACTCCACAATTACATATGCATATATAATACATACATATACATATATATATACACATATGTTTAGAACTCTAATGGATAGAATCTCTCATTAGAAGTGCTCTAAGTGATGGACCGTTATAAATTCTGTATAATATATATGTTGGTTTAGTTCCTTATTAGCTTTTTTTTTTTGAAAAAACTTATCAGCTTTGTTCATATGTTGGTTTAGTTACTTATTAGCTTGTTTAAGTTTCACTTGTATGTAAACTCTATCTTGTACACATTATACGCTTATGAATAACTAGCGTTTAACCCATGATTTGCAATCGCAAAATTATTTGTTGTTTCACAAAACTATAATTTACCAAAAATTATAAGCGCTGAACATAATTTATTTATTTATAATATTGCATGTACTTTATATTTAAATTTGTATACATAATATATTTATAAGTAATTAAATTATATATTTAATGTGTTTACGCTGGTTTTAATTTTATTTATATGATTTAGCTTTAAAACAGAGTAATTCTATTTCGGTTTAGTTAAAAAAATTAGTGTTATTATTATATAAAAACCTGCAAAAATCAAAATTATAAAAAATCTACTATAACCAGATCCATCATATGATGGAATAATAGATATTAATTTTATTTAATAGATATAGATTGACCTAATTTTTAATATTATTAATTTGAATTATTATTTTTGATAAATTAAAATCAATATTAATTTTTAATAGTTGTTTATTTATTCTATTACTTAAATTAATAAACATGTATCTATCATTAAACTTTAAATAAGAAAAATTAAAAATATATTGATATGCAATTTTCACAAGAGTATCTTTTTAGTTAAACGAGTTAAATGTTGATCAAATTTAATATAATATATACGTTGTAACTTTGAATTATTATCTTTCATAAACTTAAATCAGTATTAATTTGTAATAATTTTGTAAATCTTCTTTTACTGAAAATTATTATAAATTTTATTATATTAAAAAAATATATCTATCTTTGAACTTTAAATCAGAGAAATTAAACATTTTAATTGATATGCAATGTTCAAAAGAGTATCTTTTTAGTTACAAACCGAGTTAAATGTTGATCAAATTTAATATGATGTAATAATTTTAATGATATCCTAAATATATTAAAAGTTAATGGAATAAATTGTAATATTTTACATAAATTTTAAATTAGTTTCATATTTATACTTTCTTTTTAATAGTATAAATATTTTCAAATATTTTTATTAAATTCAAATGAGTATCTTTCATACCTGATAAGTTTCGAACGTTACACACTTACCTTTAGGGCAGAATATTGAATGTGTTTTTTCAATTTATGGCCTGACTGGTTCAAACGCAGCGGTTGCGGTTGCGGTTGCGGTTGCGGGAGTTTGCGGATGCAGGTGGTTGCGGTTTCTAGCGGTTTTAAGAGATTTGTACGACTGGTTCTAGCGGTTGTTTCGTTTGCGGGATATTTACGACTGGTTAACTAACAAATGCAACAGCGGTTAAGTAATAAATTAACAATATTTATGTTTTATAAAATTATAAAAATATCAAAAATCATAATATTATAATAAATATAAAAATATATTTAGAAATTTATAGTTTTAAATTTTTAAAAATTATAGAAAATATTTTTATTTTTATAATTCCAATTTAAAATTTTTTTTGAATATTTTTATTTTTGTATTTGTATTGTTTAAAACAAAAGAAAAAAAAGTTATCATCCTGCAACCGTCCGCAACCGCAAACACTAGCTGGAATAAGCTTTTGAATTTATGAGGTTTAGAGCGGTTTAGAGCGGTTTGAGTGATTGTTGCAAAACGCCACCAACCGCAAAAGCTGCGTTTACGGGTGGTAGCGGAAAAACCAGTTACACCCTTAATGTATGCTGTCCTACCACGAGGGATGATTGCGAGATAGATCTTGATTGGACAAAAAGTTTAGATTTTTGGATACAAACGAAAGAAATAATAGAAATCGGGCCCTTGATTATTTAATGGTAATCCCTTTAAAAAAACTTCTTCTATATTTTTTTGAAACAATTTTTTTTTTGAAAACTGGCCTATTTTTGAAACAGTTGCTAAATAATTAATACATATAATTAGTTTTAGCGATGACAAAATAAAAAATATAACCACTAATAATTTTGAAGATCATAAAAGAATATTTTATCTCGTTATGCCCAAAATCAATAATGTCTTTGAGCTTTAGATAAAAGGTGCCTATCTTAGAGTTATAAGACAACTACAAACATTTCATCTCTAATAAAATTTAAAAATAACATTATCCTATCAAATTTAATATATTGTGATTACACCAATTTAGTATACTATTCGTGAGTCGTGACATCAAATATTTTTTTTTCATATAATTATAAATATATTAGTATTATTAATTAGCTTTAACTCATAACTGAAAACAAAGTATCATACTATTTTCTTTTTTATTCAAAATATTATTTTATTAATATTTTATTTAATAATATAACTAAATGAGTATTATCAAATTATAACAAATAATAAATTATTATGTTTTCATTTTTAATTAATTTTAAATAATATTTAAATAAGATAAATAAATCAATATAAAAATTAAATTTAAGAAACAATAAAAATTTTAGTTAAATAATGAAAATAAAATTATAAAATATTAACAATGAACATAAAAAATTAAATGTGATAAAATATAAAATAATGTATTAAATTATTAAAGCTAATATATATATATACAATATTAATTTGCTCTAGAATTTAGGGAGGTTATTGGGAAAAGAATTTTAGAGGAATTACAAAATTTTGAGAATTCATTGTTATTGGAACAAGAACTTTTAAAATCTAGGTAAAATTCATTGTTATTGGGATGCAGATTTTTAAATTTCATTCAAAATCTTTTGTTATTGGAAAAGTTGACTTATGATGGATTTAACAATTCTATTAAAAAAATTTGTTATTGGAATGTAAATTCTTTTTATTTTTACTCATAAGACTCAACTTTGAGAATATCTTCTGCACCCATAAGATTTCTAAAATCTATGTTATAAAACTCACACATATAAACTCACAGTCTAGAAGGATGCTTCAAGAAGAAAAAACAACGGAAGTAAAGCTGATAAAAATCTTGAACAAAATTGTAAAAGAAGATGTTAAAGTGGTGATGATGCTATTCGAAGTGTTTTTGCTTTCATCGATGATGTTATTCACTCATACTTTCATCATATATCTGTAGAAAGCTAATGTAATATATTTCTTTTCCCAGAAACACCGTAGACATAAATCATTGTTCAATTGGTAGTGATGCAATTCAAAATCAAGCTACTAAAATTGAAAAGTTTCTAGAAAGAGAGATTTGTTTATATTACCTTATAAAGAGAATTTTTTTGAAAAAAATATATTATGCAAATCCATAGCATTCAATATAAATACATACAAAACATTTGCTAGAAATTCAGAAGATATTTGTTAACTCTACTTAAATTTTAAGAATCTCTCAACTTTTAAAATTATTAAATTCCATTCAAATTCTTGTTCCAATAACCCCCCCCTAGTGTTATGATAGAATACATGTGCAAAGAAGATCCGCAAATTAATGTGCCGATATTGTGGAAGCCCCATTAGTCCACTGGTTTGACTAATGGTTCATTAATGCTTCTACACCCAGAGGTCTAGGGTTCAAACCCAAAAAAACGCAAATTATGCATATTATAGAGAAAAAGGATCGCAAGAGGTCTTCAGCATGGTGCAAAGCATATCATCGAACATGGATCTCATAGGACGGCTCGGAGTAACGCAGTTAGACGTGTATTCTCATCTGGTGGTAGAATTGTCGGTTGTAAAATCATCTATGTAATATTTCTCAGCGTTGTAATAGCATAATTAATCAGACGTTAAAAAAAATGTGCGGATATTTCAGCACACTCAGTAATGACAAGCTGTATTTTTTACATATTTATTTTTTACATGTGCAAAGGAGATCTACCTTGGTCTATTTATTTTGTTTTCCCATATTTTTTACAAAATGACTTGGTATTTCTTCCACCATGTGCAATAATATTTTTTTTAAAATTTAGTAATATTGAAAAATAAAAATTTACTATTATTATAGATTTTATTATTTTCTTACCAATATTTTAATATTTGATTTAATTAATGATAAAATAAAGATAAAATAAACAATTTTGTTTATTTAAAATTAAAATTAAAAAAATATATGTATATATTTAAAATTATAATCTTATAAATTTATTTTATCTATTTTTTTGGACAAAATATATTAAATAAACTTGTATAAAATTAATTAAAAATTTCGATATAAATTTTTATGATTATCAAAAATTAAAACTAAATAATATTTTAAAAATTTGTAGATATTACGATTAAACATTTATAATTTAGAAACAAAATTTTAAATCTTTTTTAGCAATAAATTTGTGTAATTATAAAAAAAAAATTCGAAATTTGAAAATTTCTATTATTATATTAATTAATGTCATATTTGAATAAAATTACTTTAAGGATGATGTATAATTTATTATTGTATTCTACAAAGATTACCAAAATTTTAATTAAGCATTAAATTTAATTGTTCATGTCACATTTAACCATAAGCCATATCATCAAATTCTATCATCCATTTGTCACATTTATTTATTGAAATTGATTGTAGAGATAACATGTGTCAAAATCACTTTGTAAATAATGTCTAGGAGATTTATGCACGACAATTCGTAAATAAACAAATTAATTGACACAAAAAATTTTACTGCTAGGATTTGAAACGAAGGATAAAGTTTAACACCAAAATATCATATTTGGTATAATTATATCACTAAATCTATATTATTAAAAATAAAGTATATTTTGGTACTGTTTAGAAACATGAATAACATTATAAATTATATTATTTTTTTGGAAACATAGATAGTATACTTTTAGTAATTTTATTAATATAATTACATTAATTTTCTTTTTATATTCCACTCAGTTTAACAATTTCATTAATTATATTAATTTAACAATACATCACATCAGTAATTATATTACCATAATAATAATAGTGCATATTTTTATTTATTAGTTAATCAACATTAACTTTTTCCCAATTATAAAATCAAAAATGTAAAATAACTGGGTTTTGCCTATGGTTAACATTCGGTTTAGTTTGTTCTACAAAAACTTTTTTTTTTATTTTAGTTTCAATCAGTGAAAAATTACGTAACCAAAAACATAATTCAAAAGCATGTTTTTGTGAATACAATAATAACTTAAATCAAAATAATAAAAATGTATTGCATTTATTGTCATTTAATTTTCACTCCATATACTTAGAGGGGGTTATTGGTAGTTAAATTTTGAAGGAGTTATAAAATTTAGAGATTCTATTGTTATTGGTTTATGTATTCTTACAATCTTATTAGAATCCTTTGTTATTGGTTTATGGACTTTTAAATTCTATATAAAATCTTTTGTTATTCAAAAAGTTTAGTTTTTATTGATTTTTTAATTCTAGTAAACTCTCTTGTTATTAGGACATAAATTCTCTCTAGTTTTACTCATAACACTCAACTTTATAAATATCATCTATACTCATAAGATTTTTAGAATCTATGTAACAAAAAACACAAATATACAAACGCAAAAAGTTGTGTACATTTTTGTTGTCATATGAAAGATAATTGTAAAAAGAAATTTAAAGATAAAAAAATTATTAAAGATAACATAATCAAGAATCATGAAAAAATCGTAGGTTGACCTTATAAAACTTTAAACAAAAATCAAACAAGACAAATTCAAATATTAAAAAATAAATAAAAATTATTTTTAAGATCAAATAACTATATTTCTTGAAATTAAAAAAAATTAAGTATTTTTATTGAAAGATAAATCTGGAAAGAAAAACATATATGAAAATTCATGCTATTCAATCATAATCAATGACAATTTATGCAATACATATGGCAAAAATTCATCAAATTTTGTTAACTCTTAAAAATATTTGAACTTTAAAAAATTTCAGATTCCATACAAATTCCATTTCCAATATGCCCCCCTTATTTTACTAAATAGAAAACTCTTTTTATTTCACTTAATTTATCCAAACACATAGAAATAGTCTTTTTTATTAGTTTATTAAATCGGTTAGACATGAACATTGACAATAAATTTAGTTACGGGTTATTCTTTTCGGGTATCATTTGAATATTATAAATTTATGCGTGGGTTTTGGGTTGGATCTTTCTGGGTCTGGATGAGTTCGGTTCTGATGTATAGGAACCTAAAGATATCTAAATAACAAATGTATCTGAAACAGATTCGAATATTTGTACCAAAAATATATTTTGAATATAATTAGTTATATTACGACTTATCTAAAATATATAACACTAATTATGAAAAACATATATTAATGTATAAAAATGTAATAACAATATATGTGCATTAATCTAAAAGTATTGAAATGGGTAAACAAATTAGTTGGTGTATATTTGTGGTAACTCTAAAAGTTGGTGTATTAAAGTGGAAATAGATAAATAGTTGGTGTATTTTTACGGAATTTTCCCTCTCTAGTTTGATATTATAGTTGGACTTAACTTTAAGAAATAGTAGAATCTACACCTTTGATGCGACCCAACAAAATGAACCAGTGCTTAGGTATACAGTTTACTGCTTGTGAACCAAACAAAGGAATGCCACCTTACTTACTGCTCAAAAGATTATCAGTTAGTTAACCAAGTTGCAAAGGTTTGCGAACATGTCAGAATGACAAACCACATGTTATGTCAATCAGTGACCCAAGATTAGCCCAATTATCAAGCCCAAGATTTGCCATGATCCACAAGCCTATCAACAGAACCAGGCAAAACACACTTTCCTCTTTTTTTTAACAGCATCAAAGACTAGAGGCTTTATTGATAAAGCATTAGCATAAACGTTATTTATCCAATAAATAGTTGTTATAAAATCATTTAGAAAAATATTTACTAAATACGAATACTTTCCTACTAATTTCTGGTAAATGCTCTTATACGAAGCTTTTAGAAAAACATTTGCGTTTATAATTTATAAAATTAAAAAAATATATATAATTAATTCATTTATTTGTAAATTGTAAATTTTATTTTTAAAATAATATTTTTCGATACAAACATAATTATTAAATTATTAAATAACATAAATTAATTATATATCTTTAAAATTATATATATATATATATATATAATAAAATATTATATACTAATTTTTATAATAATTTTAAATAGCATATTGTTCTACCAATCATTTAATCAAACAGTTTAGCAAAAAATACAGTTTCTGCAGTATACTGCTACTGTTTTATCATCTAATATGCCAATCAAAACCTAAGTAAAACCTTAATAAAAAAAGAAACAAGAATCATCATCATCCTTCACTACAACTTGTTAAATCAGATACCTCAAACTATACAAACACTTAACTTCACTCTCTTACAGATTCATACAAAGACTGACCAGACCCTGATGAGTTACTCGGCGATGATTTTACACAACCAAAAGGCGGCGGCGGTGGATCAACACACAATGTACCTTCCAAAACCTTAACCACTTCCCCCATAGACGGTCTCAACCGCTCATCCACCTGAACACACCAGAAAGAGATTCTCAAAACCCTCTCAAGCTCCTCTACATCAAAACCACTTTCTAAACTTCTGTCCACAACGGTTTCTCCCCTCCCTTCAATCCATTCTCTGTACACCCACTCCTCCTCATACCCACCAGTCACCAAAGCTAACACCATTTTCCCAAAATCCTCAACGTCTTTATCAGCAGCACACGAGCCAAATCCATATTCTGTCAACTTAGCTTCAAACTCCTCACCTATCAGAATGTTCCCAAGGCTCAAGCTCCCATGACTGACGAACTCTCTGCACTCCGAGTGGAGATAGAAGAGAGCTTTCGCCACGCTTAAGCAAACATCGTTTCTTCTCCTCCACGTTAGGTTCTTAGCGTGATGGTCAAGTAAAGACCCGTTCTTCGCGTATTCATAAACAAGAAACCTCTTGCCACGTTCGCAGCAGTAGCCTTCAAGCTTAGCTAAGTTCTTGTGATGCATTGTCCCAATCTTCGCCGCAGAGCTTCTAAACTTCCTCTCCTCTGTCAACGCCCCTTCAATCTCTTTAACCAAAACAAGTTCGTTCTCGGACATAACTCCCTTGAACATCTTTGGTCCTATGTTATCCTCAAAGTCATTAGTCATCTCCTTGATCTCATCAACAGAGAACACAACCACTCCTTTGGGGTTTCTCACCCGTTCAGCTCTCTTCACAGCTTCCTTCTTCTTCCTCTTATAAACATACACAATGACACCAACCTGGAAGGCAAGAAACAACACAAACGTAGTGGAAGTTACCCCGAGAAGACAAGAGAGACAGACACTATGACTCTTCTTCGTCACAGTCCCCACTACTTCCCTCTTCGAAGGATCAACAGCCACTGGGTTTAAACACGTTTTAACATAAGACACCGAGCTAAGAGACGGATCAGAGTATCCACTAACGTATCTAGTCAGCTTTATCAGACACTGAGGCTTCTCCACATCGTTCTTGTAAGTAACCGCAGTGCAAGAATCATCCTCCAAACACATCTTCTTGCATCTCAGTGAGCTAATAGGAGATACAACAGAATCATTAGCCGGATAGATCCCATACAACTCCATGTTCTCGAACGTCACCATTCTGAAACTAGACTTGCAGCTTAGCTTCTGGTAAGGCGTCACGCACTTGGATGCAAAGGTGTTGTAAGGACAAGTGCACTGAGAGTCTCCTGAGCCGTTAAAGGAGCAAACTTGCGATCCGCAGGTGGCGAAGACACGGCACTGATTCTCAACAGCTTGCCAGACAGTTCTCCAGGACCTTGAAGACTCATGGAACGAGTACATTCTGAGGTTACCGTCCCGGTCTAGTCTAAGGAACCGGAACTTCACTTTGTCGTTGTGGTCTTCTCCAAAAACAGACCAAACAGGTTTAGTAATGTCTTGATGAGAGACAAGAAGAGCTCCCTCTGGTGTAAGAACAGCACTAATGTTCTTGTACTTGACTGCTTCTTGGTTGCTGCTTGACCAGAAAGTGATGTTACTCTCCCACCTCAGCTCCAACCTCCCTGAACCCACCATGTGAAGGCTGTAATAGCTAGACCTAGAACTCTCGCTAGCGGCTCTAAGCATCTCAAAAGCCTTCAGCTTTTGGTTCGGAAGTAGAGTGTCAGCAGGAGTGTCAAAGCTCTCCCAAACAATCTCCTCCTTACCATTCAACAACACAAGGTTACCATCGTCACCTAGCAAAGCAGAGGAAACAGATTGAACAGAGAACCGGTTCGTTTTGCTGGTCCAAACCGGTACACCCAAAGAGTAATCAAACAAAACCAAATCTCCATCAGGGCTAAGCTCGAAGTAAGAGGCGTTGTCTGAAACGGAGACACCAGCTCCAGCAACCCAGACGACTCTCCTTTGATCAGAGGGGATGGATTGGGAGTTAAACCGGATACCGACGCTAAACCGGTTAGGCAAATCAGGAACGTTGAAGAACCCTAACGCAAAGTCTCCGTTTTTAGATACCCACGAGGCGTTTTCTTCACCAACCACGAGCTTGGAACCGAGCTGAATCTCTGAAGCCGCGAAGGGGAGGAGGCAGAGAGAGAGAGAGAGGAACAGAGCTCGAAGAAGAAGCTTCATCTCTGTTTTCATCTCAGCATCATGAGAGAAAAGAGAAAAGATCTAATCTTGAAATGTTTGGCAGGTAATTAAAGGTCTCACCTTTGGACCCACATCAAGTTTTCAAATCATATCTTAGTATCAAAAACTTGACCGGAGCAATTAAAGATTCGACTGTAAGAACAGAGACTTTAAGCTTTTAAAAAATGGGACCCAGGAATGACAGAGAATGAAGCTTTGTAATAATAATATGTAAGAGGAAGACAGAGAGGAGGCACTAACCCAGTAGCAGGTAGATGAAGAAGTAGACAGAGATTGGAAGAAGGAGATAGCAAGTGGTTGTGTGGATACTTTTGAGAGAATATCTAAAGCGGTTTTGGCTAGTGTGAAAGAGGAAGTGGTTTTTAAGGGAAAACATTTTGTGAAGAAGGCTTTAATTGAAGTTTGTCTTGTTACCGTTTACGAGTTGTCTTTTTAAAGAATGCAAACAAAAGGAGTGTTATTACAGGAAGATAATGAGGATTTACTATAGTTTTTGAAACGAGTTTAGACGATGATATTGATAATAGAGCATCAATAATTACAAAGTTAAAAAAAAAAAAACTCATAATTACAGTTTACGAAAACCAATAGTTCTACTAGTGATTTGATAAAAGAAAATAAAGTTGTTGGATTTTTTTTTGACATTATTTAAATAAAATATGTCACATTTATAATTAACACTCTTAGACTATATACAATAGATTCAACACACAACGCCCTCCACATCATCTTCTCTTTCTTCCACATCAGTTTCTCTCTCTTCCAACTAATAATTCAACACCCACTCATTTTTTATACTCTACAATGGTTTGTTTAAAATAAAATTCAACACCCTACCCTACAATTTTTATTTTCCATTTTTTTGTTTTGTTTTACATCTTTTATTTTGTAATTACATATTAATAATTATTATTAGTTTAAATTAAATTACAATACTTAAGAGCTATATAAATGATTAAATAATTTATGTTTAATTTTATAATTTTAATAAAAATATCAATTATTTAAGACATGAAATATAAAGAATTATTATTAAAAAGTAGAATTACGAAAATTTAAAATTTAATACAATACATTAATAAGCACACAACACAAATAATAAAACACATAACATAATTAGTACAATAAACACAACTCACAAACTTGGAAATCTTTCTAACCACGGAACATGCTGAATTTTTGCCATATGTGTTTGACTAGATCTGCTTGCAGTTCGTGATGCACATTTGAATCCCGCAACTCAGATCTAGCACGCACGTGATTTGCAAATGAAGGTAACACTTCGGTCGAGAATGGTTGTGGGGCATTAGATCCACTTGCCTCAGATTGATCATAATCGGTCCAGAGTTGAGCATATGTATCTCGTTCATCCTCAACAATCATATTATGCAATATGATACATGACCTCATTATGATAGCCAAATCAGAAATTTCCCACAAGCGAGCTGGTTCCCGAATGATTTTAAATCGAGCCTGCAGCACTCCGAATGCACGTTCAATGTCCTTCCGACATCCCTCCTGAACTTGTGCAAATAACTCGTCTTGTTCACTCTGTGGAAGCCTAATCGATTTGACGAAAGTAGGATAAGAAGGATATATACCGTCAGCTAGATAGTACGCCATATTGTAAGGTCGTTGGTTCACGAAGAAGTTCACTCTTGGAGTATTTCCTTGTTCAACATCATCGAACACTGGTGAACGATCTAGAACGTTTATATCGTTCAATGTGCCTGGACATCCAAAAAAAGCATGCCAGATCCATAGATCATGGGTTGCGACCGCTTCAAGAATAACTGTGGTAGTTCCCTTGTCTCCCCGAGTATATTGTCCTTCCCACGCTTTAGGACAATTTTTCCATTCCCAGTGCATGCAATCAATACTCCCAATCATTCCCGGGAACCCTCGCATTTCACTAACATGCAAAATTCTTTGTAGGTCATCTTCAGTTGGGGCTCTCAGATACACTTGCTCGTACAATTGTATGATTCCCTTACAAAACCTACGCAAGCACTCCAAAGCTGTTGTACCTCCAATTTTGATGTATTCATCAACTGCGTCGGCTGCCATACCATATGCTAACATCCGCATGGCTGTGGTACATTTCGCTAGTGGAGATATACCTTCTTTATTAGCTGCATCAAATCGTTGAGTGAAGTAATCGTCACTTCTTGATAGGTCCTCTACAATTCGGAGAAAGACATGTTTCCGCATCCGAAATCGTCGACGAAACATTGTATC
>NC_027751.1:51688117-51760234 GCF_000695525.1 Brassica oleracea var. oleracea
TGAGATTAATCTCTATTTATAAATATATGTCCAAATAAAATGAAACAAATTTCTATTAATAGAGTATGAAAAATGATGAAATTTTATGATTAAAATATAAATATAAAAATTAATTTACTATGAAATAAATGACATCAAATAATGGAGGTGGAAAAAACAAAATAAATTATTTCATTCTCTTTCTTCCTCAAATTTCAATTTTTAACTCTAATAATAATATGACACGTGGACTCTCTCTCTCCACCCATGTTCGATTCAACTAGTTGAAAATATTCAACTATGATTAATCCACCTATGATTCAACTCTCCTTTCAACACATGCATTGTAAGTATTAAACTGTTGAATTAAAGTTTCAACACCTCCATTGCTTGTAGTCTTATAAGGTGAATATCCGACTTGAGTTCCAGTGGAAAAAAAAAACGTAAATATAGTCGTTAACTACTTGACTAATAAAGGCATTCTTTCAATACTCTATAGATGAATTTGTTTGTCATTAACATTAGATCCTAGTCTATAGATGTAACTAATCACAATATATCTGAGTTTTCTTATTAATGCGTGTTTTCAATCTTTTGATTTGTCGGTAAATCTTTTGATTATCTTTTCTATTAAACAAGTAATAATTTAATAATGAGAGGGTCAGCTTTGGACAGGCAGGGTTTGACGAATTGATTTGCCTCGGTTGAAGAATGTCGCGCACTAGCAGTCTAGCACGTGTGTCTAAAATCCGCTTTGTTTATCTTTTCAACTTTTTTTTTTTTGTCAACATCTTTTCAACTTTTAAAAACAATATTTCACCGTATCCAAATTCAAAACACAAAAAATTACAGCATAACCTCGACGTCAAAGTATGTAAAAAAATTTTAATGGAGCAAACAGTTACGTGTTAGTACTTTGTAGTTAGTACCAATATACTAAAAAAAAAAAAATTCTTAATACTTCCATGTGGGAGTATTACAAAAGTTACGAACTAGTGGAAGACGAGAGAGATTCCTTTGTTAAGCTTTTAGACTTTTCCATTTCTTCAAGTTTCAAAAGAAACCTTTCTATCACTCTTTTTTTTACTAGAGAATCAATGCAAATCACTTTGTAATAAAGTCTCTATACGTTGCATGCAGATCATATACAAATACAATCCATGAGTCTTAAATAAAAAGAATAGTAATCATTTTTCCTTGCATTGGTTTTTTTGTTTAAGTACAACCATATAATCATAATCTGTTCACAAAATGAAAATCGATGATCATCAAAATCAAAGCAATAATAGTACGCCGAACCATAGAAAGAACTTATAGAGATGGAACCAATTGGGATATTCAGATGGAGAGGATATGGGTCTTGACATATTATTGTATATTCACAGGGTCCACTGAACTAATCATTTTAGCATGGAGCAGTTGGCCTAATTGATTCCCTTTTCTTTCTTGTAATTTATCTAATAATTATAATTTGTATTACTTTTAAAAAAACCAATAAATCGTACACTTTTTAAAAGTGCACATATTTCAATGCCAATTATATATTCCCTCTGTTTTTATATGTAAGTAATTTTAGTTAAAAAAGATAATATTAAGAAAATTGTTACTTTTGAAAAAATAACATTTAATACATAAATTTAACCAATAATAAAAAAGTATGGATTCTTAGATTGGTCACAACATATGTAATAAATGTAAAAGCTGCTTTGGATTGTGTAAACATCTTATATTGTGAAAAAAAATTATTTTGCTAAAACTACTTACATATAAAAATAGAGGGAGTATTTTATAGTTCAGCAAATAAACCATTTAAAAGTATAGAAAACCACAATTTAAACTTGAAAATAATATGAAATAAATCACCATTGAACCATATTTTTGAACTGCAGGGTACTGTATTTTCTCTTTGAAAAATGTACAATATATTGGAAAAATCTCTGATTTATTTGTTGAAATCGAGACATTAGTAGTTTACTGGAAGAATGCAATCTGGTTAGACCTCGTATTTGAAAAGATATTTAAAGTCTTACTGTATAGCACAACTAGAATAAAAAGGAAAATGTGAAAAAAAATCAACTGGTTTACTTTCATTTCAACTAATCAAGGTATTAAAATGTAGAAGTCATTTGTGCCAAATTTTAAAAGAGGATAAGATAGAGTAAAATTTCTTTCAATTTTGGATGAATTGAAATTTTTTACTCCAACATATTACTTTTTCAGTTCATTTTCACTATTATTTTTTATCTGTTTCGTCTATTATATAACAAACCACACCCTTCGTAACCATGGTAGATTTGTTAGTAATCAAATCACCTCAGATAATAAATTGTCAAACATCACACAATACCTTAGAGCATCTTTAACCCCAGATACTTAAAAGGGGTGCTAATGAAATTTTAATATTAAATTTAATGTTTAGTGGGGTTAAGGATCTTTGTTAAGGTGTTCCCATTTTATGCGGTCCAATGGAGAGTTTTTAAGTTGGAGTTCTTAATAAAAAAAAATTTAAGAAAATTCATTTATTAATTATAATACATTAAAAGATAACATTAAAAACGTAGAAATTTAAAATAAAAATGAAAATAAAGATTAGTACAATAATTGAGAAAAAATCGAAAACAAACTTCCAAACTCAGTTGTTGTTTTCATCACGTCCAAATTTATGCCATAAATGTTGAACCAAAACTTTTTTCAGTTGTTGATTTGTATGTGGATCACGAATTTGTCTTCGACGTCCCATCATATTGGTGAGCACTTCATGGAATTCTTTTTCAATATCGGGATCGACATGTGAACTTCCGGTATCTTCTCCTTGTTGGAACTCTGAAACATTTCGCATGGTATGTCCATCTCGTTCATCTTTTACTATCATATTATGAAGTATGATACATGCCCTCATAATATTCCCAAAATTGGATGAAGTTTGAGTAGGGAGTTGTGAAAAACTAGCATACGGATGGACAGTATCTTGTTGACTGTTCAACAGATCAACAAAATTGGATGTCTGATCCATTTCCTAACCAGTGAGGGAAGAGAGGAAAAAGAAATGTGTTTTGAAGATGAAAAACTAGAGAGAAAGGTTCGGTTTTAATAGAGGAAAAGAGAAGAAGATCGACTTAGTTGGACAGCTAATTGCTTTTACTCTTCTATCTATCTAAGAAATTTATTATCTACCACACAAACCTAACATGCATTCATCACAGTCATTAGTCAGAGTTAAAGTTATCTACCACTAACACAAGCATTCATCACAGTCATTAATCAGAAGCATTCATCACAACCACAACCTAACTATAACCAACATTTATTATCCTAATAAATACTATGCATAAGAAAGCAATTAAGAAAAAAACAACAAACCTGTCTTTGCCTCCTCATTCTGATATTTGCTTCCAACATCCCGCCTGTCTTTGGCTCCTCATTCTCCTCTGACCTTCCTCACATGATTTATCTACGCAAACCACAGTAAACACAATTATATATACGTAACTGATTTCAGTTGTATAAACAACCTTAATTACCATTCCCAAATAACCAATACCCGACACATGATTCATCAACTTGTTTGGACAAATAAAAAAAATGATCTAACGAGATGTCAGCAACAATACATGACACTATATAGTCCTATCTGATCTTCAATACTTGTTTCAAGATTTACTAAGCAATCAGACAAAACAATCACCTTTCATTAACTAAACAATCAGAAAAAAACAATCGCCTTTCATTTACTAAACAATCACACCAAGCACACTAAACATTTAAGCAGCCTACAATTTTTTATCAAAGGCTAAAGCTTTACAATGACACACAAAACTTAACTACTATCACATGCATTCATGAATTGAAAGGAGAAAGATGTCAATAGTTGTGAACTTATCTCCAACGGAGGAGACGCCGTCAACACGGACAGAGTCCTCGACC
This sequence comes from Brassica oleracea var. oleracea, assembly GCF_000695525.1. Taxonomy (NCBI): domain Eukaryota; kingdom Viridiplantae; phylum Streptophyta; class Magnoliopsida; order Brassicales; family Brassicaceae; genus Brassica; species Brassica oleracea. Next base: position 51,692,021 of record NC_027751.1, read on the forward strand.
CTCACATGAAGTAGGAGGAATCTCCATGAGGAGCCAGACAGAGTCCGTCCTCGGTAGCGATCGTTGATCTGGCGGAGAAGACAACACAAGTGGAACGACGAGACTCCGTGAGGAGAAGAGAGTCGTCCTCGGTATCGGCGGAGATGGCGAAGGAATCCCCGTGAGAAGCCAGAGAGACGTCGTCTGTCACCAGTTTCGATCCTTGATCTGATGAAGACCCGACAAGTGGGACGAGACTTCGTGACGACAAGAGAGTCCTCGGTTTCGATCTTTGATCTGATGGAGAAGACCAGGCAAGTGGGAAGAGATGAGACTCCGGGAGGACAAGAGAGTCGTCATCGGTTTCGATCGTCGGTTTCGAGCGGAGAAGGCGGAGGAATCTCTTCGATTTTGTTATTTTCTCTCGACAGACAAAACAAGAACACGGGAAATCAGAGAAAGAGAAGAGAAGAAAAAAAAATAAAAGATAAAAGCATCTTTAAACACGGTCCACAAGAAGAGAAAAAAAAAAAAAAAGATAAAAGCATCTTTAAACACAGTCCACTGCTTACGTGACACGTGTTTTAAATCCCCATTAAATTCGATCACAAATTACCTAAGCTAAGCATCGGTTTTTGTCTTTCTGATTATTTTTCATTTAATTAAATCATTAGATTCCTCTAAGCTTCCTTTTAAATGCCCCGATAAACATGTTCTTAGATGTTGATGATATACAGGAGATAAGGGAGAAGAAAAAAAAGAATTGTGGGTGATATGTCGGTAATATTGACATATACTACCGTACTAGAAGTCTACAATCTTTTTCTTGGGTCCCCTAAATAATTTGGAGTCCTATTTTGATTGATAATACATCGACACAATGGCCAGTAAACTGGGCATCTTACGTTATCATATGGCCTCATTTGTCTTCACCTATTGGATAAATTATTGGGCTTGACAATGGGTTTCTTGGTTCGCTCCGTTCATTAAAAACCTCGCACAATAATGTGTCACACTTGTCTTTTTTTCGTAAATAACTTGTGGAAAAAAATATTATCCAACGTCTACAGTCCCATCTTAGATTTTCTTATTCGAAAGTTGAAACTAAAGGTTCCAAGTAGCAAGTAGCTGGACCCGAAATTTCTAGAAATAAAAAAGGAAATGTTTAAAATAAGAAAAAAGAAGAGCCACAAACATAGATGTCAGAAAGAAAAAGATGCATCTACGGTTCGTAACATCCCATATGTCGGACAATGGACCAAGTTTTTAGGTTCGGTTGTTTTCTCTTGTTCATATCATTTGACTTGTAGCTCGCTCTCTATCTTCCAAACGTCTCTATTTGACGTATACCATGATAGATATAACTTTAAGTATATCGTAATACTATTAAGTCAACTTTTGTTATTTTTGTTATTCTCTGTTTTACAAGTTGGTACGTACAACACACAAAACCATATATACAGATTTGAAATTAGCATTTTCAGAAAGTGATATACTCTTGATTTTTTTGTTTGGTTAAAACGATCGATATTCATATACTTGCAAACAAGACTATCTCATTCCTGACACAAATATATTATATATAAATGTGATGAGGATATATATATTTATGGTTTATAACGAAAGGAGAATATGTTGCCCCTCCAATCTAATGTCGAGAGACTCAACATCACCAAACCTTATCGAAAACAACACATATCTCTCTCTATTCGGTAGCCATCTCACCATATGCTCTTCTCTTGAAGTTTGTCTCTTGGTACTAAAAATGAAGAATATAGATTTATTTATAATTCATAACTTTGACTGTATATCTCGATTGAGTTATATATGTTGAGTACTAAATCGATTCAACTGTTTATGACACTTCATCTCAGACCTAACTGACGAGTGACGACGAGATGAATTATTCACAATCTTATACATGTATTGTCTTCACATTTCAATATTTATTTAAACTTATCTTTGTATATCACCGACATGCCATTTAGTTTCTAAAAGCGTACAATGTAACAAAACATATGCCATGCATTATGTATTTGCCTCCTACCATATTTTTCTGTTTGGAGTTCATATAGTACAACTACCGACGATGTACTTTTGTCATAAACATATTGATGGAGATGTCAGACCTCCTACTCTTCTTGGCTATTAAGAAAACGCGTTGTTGTATATGGAATACTTTAGACATCGTAGCAAGTTCTCATTGAATAAATATGTAGTTTTGTGTGCCCTATCACTATAACAAAAAAATATGAATATATGAAAATACAAACCAGCAGCTCGAATTTCACTGCACTGAAAATGTTAGAGAGATACTAACCAAAGATAATTAATTCATGTATGATACAAGAGAGCTGGAAGAAGTTGCCCCCTGTGGATGCAACAAGAGATTAGAGTGTGGTAAGTGTTCACGTGGAAAGCAAATAAAAGAGAGGGAGAGACATTTGACCAAAAAAAAAAAAAAAAAAATCTCTGTATTCTCAAAGCAAACACACTCACAAGTTTGGTCACTCGGGCCCCTTCCATTATTGCTACTACTCTCACACTACTCTCACACGCCTATTGTCTTTATACACGTGTCATTTGTTATTTTTTACATTTACCAATTGGTAGTATTAAAATTTTCACATTGCTGATCGCTACTCACGAGAATTTTCACTATGATAATTTCTTTTCTAGGATAACAACCTTATGAATGTAATGATTGGTCTTAATTTGGTGTTGGACATGCTCTATATTGTCTTGTTTATTTACATGATCTAAAAGTTATATCGTGCATGAAAATAATGCTTTCTCATTTTTACAATTGGATTGGATGAGTACATTGGTGGGTGCCGCACCATTGAGTATTGGTGACGAATTATCATCACTAATAATGATTAGTTGGGAGAGTTAGTGTATTCCTCCCAGGGGTGGACGTTTGGGTATCGATTCGGGTTCGGTTCGGGTTTACGGATTCAAAGATTTCAGTCTCATTCGGATATTTATAAATTTCGGTTTGGATTCGGTTCGGATCTTTGCGAGTTCGGTTCGGGTTCGGATAACCCATTTAAATTGTTTTAAAAATTTTAAAATTCATTATATACTTTAAATTTCTCAAAATCTATAAACAAAACATTATATTACGTATAAATTTGAATAACATATGTCAAAATACCTAAAATTAACATATAAATTGATTTGGTTTGAATATTTGGATTGAGAATCAATAAGTATTGTTGGTGTTTTGAGTATACTTTAGCTATTTTAGACATGTACTTTTGATTATTTGTATATATTTATAAGTATTTTGGACAACTTAAAAGTATCTTATATATATTTTGATGTTCTTAATATATATTAAATCAGAAAATAATTAATATATATAGGTATATAAATCAATTTCGGATATAATCGGATACCCGAAATATTTTGGTTCGGATCGGATTCGGTTTCGGTTCTATAAATACCAAAATTTTGAACTCATTCGGATATTTAATCAATTTCGGTTCGGATTCGATACTGTTTTTTTCGGATCGGGTTCGGTTCGGTTTTTTTGCTCCGAGGTTTTTGCCCAGCCCTAATTCCTCCCACGGGATGAGGAGGCCAGTACTCGAACAATAATTATGTATGAATAACCATTATTGTTGTTATTTTTAGTTAGGCAATAGCCAATCAGAATAAGTAGACGTTTTATTAAAAGTTTAAAACTAACTGATAATCAAACTAGCATGCACATCAAATTTTCAACATTACGAATATATATATATGCAATATCTCATTTTTCTTTTCACGGATATATTTTGGATAGTAATATTTGATATTCAAACTATTCATTCATATCCAATCTTACTTGTTATTCTCTGACTTTATACATGTTATGTTAAAGTCTATATAGAGATGCAAAGAGTTTGGTGATTGTATCGAAATGTTTTAAGTGGTGCGAAATACAATTTTGTGGGGGTTTCAGAATTATATCTGATCATCAAAACTACAATTTTCAAACAGTTTAGTGTTTTTTTCCAGATTAATGATATTTTAATCTATAAAACGAAACGACGGAACTAACAATGTTTTTGGTTATAGTCGGAAATATTACCACATATTGCAATACATCTCTGATTCACTCTTTTACCTTTTAGGTAATGGAGATCTAACTGCAGTTTTCTTAATTGCCTTTAGTCTTAAAAATACTTTCTCTATTTCAAATTAAATATCATTTAAGGTTTTTGCATATATATTTCTAAAAGTTTAATATTTCATTTTTGTTTTATTTTATTATATATTTATAGCATTTATTATTTTCTATGGTTTTTTTAACAACTTCAAGGTTCAATACATAGGAGTAACAATATGCAGAATACTCTTGGCATAACTACGTGATTATGCACTCTACAAACATGCAAGAAATAGATAAAAGGAAATAAGAAAGAGACTAGATATCTAAAAAAACTTCAAAAAAAACTCCATACGATATGATTTCGAGTTAATAGCTCTAATTATTAACTCTAATGAACCCCAGATTGTCAGATGGAATCCAAATTTTCGAAAACCAACATTTATTTTGTAAATTTTAGTATACGAAAGCAAATAACATGAAACGAAGGGAATATCTTTTTTTTTTTTTTGTCAACATAATTCCATTAAGGAAATTGCCCAATAGGCTATTACATAGTAAACGAAGGGAATATCTAAGAACCACTTTATTTATCTCTTTGTTTAGATTGACTCTTACAATTAATTAACTGGAAATAAATAGAATGGAATGTGTCGAGTCCATTCTCCGTACGCTTTGTGGACGCCAGTTACCCTTCTTAAAATCGTTTAATAATCCTCTCAATTACGCCGCAATAGGCTACCGGTTCCTCCCGTTTTCTTTCTCCATCCCGCATGCCGTCCGTACCACCTGCTTCACCGGTAAAACCACAGAAGCTCGCGTCCGTGTCTTATTGTGCTCATTGCTCAATGTTTTTACTCCACGTGTCTCCTCAAGCAAAAAAAATAAAAGGGGTATAAATATAATTGACTTACTACAGTATTTCCGTGAGGATAATCTATAGGCCCTGAGTCATCGGACCGGATTCGGACTGGATCTTGTCGGGTCCGAATCTTTCGAACTTAGATATTTAGACCTAATATGGTAATTAAAATTTGTTGGTTCGGGTTTGGTTCGGGCCATGTCAAATCCGGATCAGTTCAGGTTTTTGATAGTTAAATCCAATAGAACAATTAGAGTTTGTCAGTTTAGATTTGGTCAGGTTTCGAACCGGATTCGGTTCGGATCCGACAACCCAAAAAATATTCAAAACACACAAAATATCTGAAAATATTTAAATACTAAAAAATATGATAAATTTTATCTAAAATCTGATCAAGACATGAAAAATATAAATTTTTTTTTTGATTATCGGAATTATATTTTTGACAATTTAAATTTTTACCCAAAATCCAAAACCATACCCGAAAACTCAAATCTGAAACTTAAAAAATATATCCATAATAATAAAAATATACTGAAACACTTATATTTATTTATAAAGATATACTAGAAATTTTAGGTTTTCAGGTATCTCATTCGGGTTCGGATCGGGTCGGATCCAAGATCCGCGGATCCTCCACAGCAGGATTCAATAAGGTAAAAAGATCGGTTCGCGAACCAGAATTTTACGAGTTGGTTTCAGATCGGGTCCGAAGACCCGTCTAAAATGTCCACGCCTAATCAGGTGAAAGCAGAGCGTCTAGAGATTTTTTTTAAGCCACACTTGTGTCGCCACGTATCTGATTAAACTTTAATACGATGTAATTCGACACACTAGATTGCTACCTCTTTAATTTAGGAACTCACATTAAATATAGTTACTGCATAATTTGACCCGAAGGACAAAAGCTAAGAGGTTACATGCGTGTCCACTTCCACTGTCAACCAATCAGTAGCTGCCACCTCAGCTTCTAGAATTTTAAATGACAGATTTATCCTCAAATTCTTCTGTTTAGTTATGACGTGGATCGTTCTTATTGGGCTGAGCTGATTTAAAATACGTAAGATGGATAGAGGTTAGAATACAAATAATTTTTTATATCTTTCTTCTATTGGATAGCGAAATTTAATAAATAATAATAATGGAAAATGATATGTTTTCTCAGAAAATAAATATTTTTAATTTTAATTGGATGTAAAATACTTTTTTTTTTCTAGAGATCTGAGCTTGGGACATGGAGATGGTAGAAGAACAAGCTCTCACCATTTCTTCTTCTCTCTAAAATCACTTCACACCAGATTCTTTTTTATTTTCCTATCCCAGATTTTCTCGGGAAAAAATAAGTATTTCCTTTCTCTTTCTCCTCACTTGCTCAATAACACTCTCTTTATTTTTCTCTAGATCTACCTGATTTGTTAAAACCATCGAAAAGTCTCCGGCAAGATGTGTTCGCTTGTGTTCTATTGAGCTTCGAGAAAAATCAAAGGTGAGAAAAGATCGAATCTTTATGTTTGTTTTATCAGTTAACATGCATCAATACCCAGTTATGTCTTTTTTTTCTGATCTGTTTGACTTTGGTGTTCCTGTAAAGAACAAATCAGATTTTAAGATTTAGTTTTATCCGCGCGTGTCAGTTCTATTTTTGGAAGTAGCTTTTATGCAATAATCCTCTTGATTGATTCTTCTTTGAAATCTGTTTGACTTGAGTTTAAGACATAGTGTTTTTGTTTCAGACAGAACTCTCCCTTCTTGTCTGAAAATAACATAAATCCGAGTTTTTTTTTTGTTTTTTTTCGATCTGGATTGATGATCTGTTTATTTGATGATGCAGAATCCGATTCCACAGATGGAACTATGTGCTGTGGATCAGACCAATTAAACCAGATCTCGTCGTCAGAAGATTCCACCACCAACATAGAGATGAACCACTTGACAGTCGAAACAGAGGACACTTTCGCTAGCCTCCTCGAGCTAGCCGCTAACAACGACGTAGAAGGCGTGAGGCTATCCATCGACAGAGACCCTTCCTGCGTAGACGAGCCTGGTCTCTGGTACGGTCGCCAAAAAGGCTCCAAAGCCATGGTCAACGATCACAGAACCCCCTTGATGGTCGCCGCTACTTACGGAAGCATCGACGTGATCAAGCTGATCCTCTCTTTAACCGACGTGAACCGAGCCTGCGGGAGCGATCAGACCACCGCCTTACACTGCGCCGCCTCCGGAGGGGCCGTGAACGCTGTTCAGGTCGTTAAGCTGCTTCTCGCGGCTGGAGCTGATTTGAATCTGATGGATGCTGATGGTCAGAGGGCTGGCGATGTTATCGTTGTCCCTCCGAAGCTTGAAGGTGTGAAGCTTATGCTTCAGGAGCTTCTCTCCGCGGCTACCGCGGAGAGGAACTTGAGGGTTGTGACGAATGTTAGGACCAGCAGGTCTAATTCTCCTAATGAAGAGGAGTATGGTGATGGCGATGGCGAGTCTCCGTTTAAGATGAAATCGTCTACGGAGTTCAAGAAAGAGTATCCCGTCGATCCGTCGTTGCCGGATATCAAGAACAGTATCTACTCAACGGACGAGTTTAGGATGTATTCGTTTAAAGTAAGGCCATGCTCGCGCGCGTACTCGCACGACTGGACGGAGTGTCCCTTCGTCCACCCGGGCGAGAACGCGCGGAGGAGGGACCCGAGGAAGTTTCATTACAGCTGCGTTCCCTGTCCGGATTTTCGGAAGGGAGCTTGTAGAAGAGGGGACATGTGCGAGTTCGCGCACGGCGTGTTCGAGTGCTGGCTTCACCCGGCTCAGTACCGCACGCGTCTCTGCAAAGATGGAACGGGATGCGCTCGCCGGGTTTGTTTCTTCGCCCATATACCCGAGGAGCTTCGACCGCTGTACGAGTCGACCGGTTCGGCCGTTCTTTCGCCTCGGTCTAACGCTGATTTCGCCGCTGCGTTGAGTCTTTTACCGCCCGGCTCTCCGTCTGGAGTCTCTGTCATGTCTCCGCTCTCGCCGTCCTCCGGGGGTAACGGGATGTCGTCGATGGCGTGGCCGCAGCCGAACGTTCCTGCTCTGCAGTTGCCTGGGAGCAATCTACGGTCGAGCAGGCTGAGATCTTCTTTCAATGCGAGAGATGAGATGAATATGTTGGCGGAGTACGAGCAGCAGCAGCTTCTTAATGAGTTCAACAGCTCGTTGAGTAGGTCTGGTCGGATGAAATCGCTGCCTCCTTCGAATCTTGAAGATCTTTTCTCTGCGGAAAGCTCTTCTTCTCCGAGGTTTAATGATTCGGCTTTGGCATCTGCTGTTTTCTCTCCTACGCATAAGTCAGCTGTGTTTAATCAATTCCAGCAACAGCAGCAGCAGAGTATGTTGTCTCCTATCAACACAAGCTACTCTTCGCCAAAGAGTGTGGATCACTCTTTGTTTTCAGGGGGAGGAAGGATGTCTCCTCGGAATGTGGTTGAGCCAATCTCGCCGATGAGTTCTCGCGTCTCTATGCTTGCTCAATGCGTGAAGCAGCAGCAGCAGCAGCAACAGCAGCAGAATCAGTTCCGTAGCCTTAGATCCAGGGAGCAGCTTAGAACAAGCTCAAGCCCTGTTGTTGGTTCGCCGGTTAACAACAATAATAACAACAACGCGTGGTCATCTCAATGGGGTTCATCAAATGGTAAACCGGATTGGGGGATGAGCTCAGAGGCGGCAGCGCTTGGGAAGTTGTCGTTTGATGGTGGTGTTGAGCCTGATGTTTCATGGGTTCAGTCACTGGTGAAGGAGAATCCAAACGAGGCCAAAGAGAAAGCAGCTGCTACATCTTCTAACACTGGCCAAAACACAATGCAGCAGCCAACAACAACAACAACGTCTGAAATGGTAATGGATCATGCTGGCCTTGAAGCTTGGATTGAGCAAATGCAGCTCGATCAGTTCGTAGCTCAGCAGAATTGAGAGGTTAGTTAAAACCAAAGAAGCTCACTTTTTCTTGTTTTTTATTGTCTCTCTCTGTGTGGTTGGTTTATATGAACCTCTTTTGTTTACAGGTGGTAGAAGTGGTAACAAGATTAACAAAAGAAGGAAGAGGTTTTCTATGTTTTTGGTCAAATTAATTTTCACAATTTTTAGATAAGAGAAGGGAACAACAAAACAAGAACAAAAGGCTTATGGGAAGGAGGAGAAGAGAAAGAAAAAAAACTTCTTGGTTTTTTTTTCTCCCATTTTCATATTTATTTTTAGGATATTCTCCCATTATTATCATGATTATTATTTTTATTTATTGTATGAATATTTGTTATCTTTTATATGTTGAGAACTCTGAAATTAAATTCTATAATATTTAAACTTTTGGTTTATCTTTTTTATCCCTTTCGAAAAACATATTCTCGTATGTCTATTTATCTTTAAGTGACACAATATCTAGAGATATTCATTTGAGCATTAGTGCAATTAATAAATGTAATTATGTCGGGTAGAGTTGAGTGGGGGCAAATCCATAAAGGGTTTATTTTGGATTTTCTTTGAGATGTGGATGTGGTTTATTTATTGGGCAGGTGAGAATGATATTATAGACATCTTTAGTTAAGTTCTTGTCATCTATCAATCTTGATAAAACTGATCAACCACATCTTTTTCTTTTTTAAAAAAAATGCTTTGGAATATACAAATTTAGCTTTGCGTGGTGGTGGTGGCCTGGTGGGTTGATTTAATATGAACATTTAATATTCAGTAATTCTTAATATCTACATCTGATAAATTATAAACCTCTTTCTCTCCTTGGTGCAACCAATTTTGAGTCCTCAAGCTCACGTGACTGTTTTTCTTTAACTCATTCTTATCATTATTCTTTGATCAGAAAAATAAGGAAACCAAGATTAGTGCGAATATGTTTTTTTGTGGGTCTTCTTTTGCCATAGAGCATGGTGCAACAGTATTTTTAAGTTATTTATTTTTGTTGGTAATTCTTTTGTTCTTATAATTTAAAGTAAACAGATCAAATAGATTTGTGGGAAAGAACAAAACCGGTTGATCGTCACCTTTCAATGATCAACTTTCGGTGCATATGTTTGTTCCTAAGTGATTTTCTTTATCACCTTTTATATTCCCATTAATATTTTATTTACCAAAAGCTTTGTGGTGATGTGATCATCAAACACAGAGCACAAATCTTATGCGGAGTATCTTATTCAAGATAACACCAAACCTATTGAGAGAATATATTATACTCAAGAATCATTTTTAATATTTTCAAGAATTTATTCATCAATCTATCCCTGAATTTAAAAGAAAGGAAAAAGCTGATTTTAATGCAGCTTTAATCAAAACCAAAGGGGAAAGAATACAGAAAAAGTAGCGTGAGAAGTAAAAGCATATCAGCAGAAGCTAATTCATTCTTCCTTCTCCTTCTAATTATTCTCTTTGTATTCTCTTTATCTTTTATTATTTCCTAGAAGTCTTCAGATTTGATCACTTTATTGTCATTCATCAACAGAGATAATGGCAAAATCAATACCAGCAAATCTACTTTACCAGGAAAGTTTGGGTTGAGAACAAACTAATTACACATTTTGTCAAAAAACAAATTATACAAATACTCGGACAGAATATAAATATTTTCCTCCCGAACCAATCCAATACACAAACGATGACTATTTAATGGGCTTTAGACCTCTTTAAAGGATGAAGTATCCACATAAGAAAACATAATGAAGACATTGGACCTCACAAGATCCATGCGATCCATTTGAAACATTCAAACCAATTTAAATAACCAAAAGATATAAGAGCGACTGCAACGGAGGTCCAAGTGTGATCCTTAGGTGTAATCCTTAGGTTAGTGACAATATAATAATATTAATTATTCGACTTAAGCTAAGGATTGACCCGTCGCGAAGGGTTTTAAGGATTTGATCCTTGTGTACATGTTATGCGTTGAGAGGGCCGGTGTCGTTTGTGTTGCGTTGGGTCAAAAATGGTTAACTCATTTTCGACCGACCGCGTAGAAAAAAAGGGGCTCTCGAGAGAAAGGCGACAGGAAGGGCGATTCCTCTCCGTGTTCTTTACGAAGGTAGATCGTTGCGTAATTTTCTTGATTCCTCTGATTTTTCGATTCAGACCACGTTATCTTCTTACTTCCTCTCAATCTGGTTGGGTTATGGGGTTTGAATCGATTTCGTTTAACGATTAAAATTAGGGTTTCAAAACGATTTGGGTATAAAATGATTTGGGGAGAGGGATTTTAAAGCTCGTTCAATCGATATGTTCTATGTTTCGTTGCTCGTTGCTTCCGTTTGAGTAGCTCGTTGATTTCTTTAAGTTGTAATTCGTTTAATTATTTGAATTCGTTGAATTAATATTTGGTTTGATGATTATACGCGTTGTACTGGGGTTTTGGTTGAATTCGTTTCGCTAACTAATTTGTTTTTAAGCTCGTTCAATCTTCTTTTAACTTTCTCTTATTATATCTCGCTGAATTCGTTTTGTGATGATGATTATTGTTGTTTAACTATGTTCTTACATAATTTCTTTCAGGTTAACGAAAATGGGACAAGATTACAGCTACAATCAGTCCTTTTCATCATCAGAGTCTGTAGACATAACCTCCCTTCTTGAAGCCGAATGTCAGATTTACGGGGATGAAGCTGACAGTAGCTACTGCAATTCATTGCCGGTTCAGTACCCACGTCAACCAGAGGCTGATGATGGAATCCCCACGACATGTTACTGTGGAGCTCAGCCTGTTCTCGGATGCTCTTACACTTCTAAAAATCCATACAGAAGGTACTTTACGTGCGACAATGCTGATGATGGAGACTGCCACGTTTGGAAATGGTGGGAAGTGGCAGTAATGGAGGAGATGATGGAGTTTCAGAGACAACTTAGGGATCTTAAGGTCCAAGGTTATGAGAGTGAGCAGAAGGTCCTTCACCTTGAGAAGACGGTACATGAGCTTTCCAAGAACAAATCAGGAGTTAAGCTAACGGTCTGTCTGTTAGTTTTAATAGGTTTGGTGTTATTGATTGTGCGAGGTAAGTTTCTCTCCTCTGTTTCATTGTATTTTCTTGAATTTTGATGAAATTTTTTAATGTTTTATCTCATGTTTTTTTCAGGAATCATTGGAAAGGTTTCAAAGGAGAGTGGCGGTCCTCGGGATTTTCTGTAATAAGGTATGATATTTTTAAAAAAGTTAGTATTGATGTTGTGTTTGAAATGAACTTAGTTTGCTTGTAACTTGCTATCTGCTCTGATTTGAGTTGCTTTAATTACTTACTTAGGAATTAATTCGGCCTAGCTTTGGTGTTAAATGATAGTTATTTGCTTTCTATCTACCCAACTGCTCTGATTTGATAGGCTTTAATTAGTAGGAAGTTAGCTTACTTAAGGGTCTTTGTCGGTAGAATAATGTCACACACCAACTTGTAAACATGGCTAACACTTCCGGTTATGTAAACCTACTAACTAGTCAAATCCCCATTGACATTGAATCACCCGAAGCTAATTGGTTCGATAGCCAAGTTCCCGATAAGTCTGGTGTGAAGGAGAGGAGGAAATGGTCTCCCACAGAGGATAAAATCCTTATTGGTGCGTGGCTTAACACCAGTAAGGACCCTGTGGTGAGCACTGAACAGGAAGCTGATGCTTTCTGGAACCGTATCGTTGACTACTACAACGCAAGCCCTCTCCTGGTGGGTACTATCCCGAGGAACAGGGGCAATGTCTTCTTTCTCATTCGACTACTGTTTTTTGGCTGAGGTCACTGCTTCAAATCTACAAGAAGACAAATTTGTGAGTCAATTTAGTTAGTCAAATAAATGGTTTAATCTATTATGGGTCTTTACGTTATTTGTTTGCAGTATCTTCCTGTGGGAGCTACGAGTTCTACTGCTTTGAACAAACAATGCCAAGAGACCATACTGGTGAACAAAGAGGGAAATTCATGGAATGTGAGTTTGCGATTTACCGAATCAGGCGGCAAGTAATACATCACAAGAGGCTGGAGAAAGTTTTGTCTCGATAACAATTGCGAGATAGGAGACTTATTTGTGTTCAATGTGGTTGGAGATGGGAAAACTACTCCATTGATGTATGTATGTCCGGAAAGAAAAGAGTGCTCTGAAATACTGAGCAAATACTTGAGCAGAAAGAGTGGTGAATCTTCTCACAGATGAATTAGGAGAATGCTCAAGTCTTTTCCTCTGCTTTGACCGTGTGTTTAGCTACCGTTACATCTTATAAACCCTTATGTGTAATCTTTATATTTAATCATGTTTTTATTTAATCATGTTTTATTTAAATTTTCCTTTCTAAAATTATATATAAAAAAAAAAAAATTTATATACCTAAGGACTCCGCAATCAGACTCACCATTGGACTCACTATTTCGATTCGGATCCTTCACTATTCAAACAAAAACAAAACAAAAAATATATTAATATTTAACTATCTAAGGACTCCGCAATGGGACTCACCATTGCGGATGCTCTAAGGCCACTCAAACTTTCCCTCGTCAATAAACATTAGATCAAAGCTCATAAGATACATTATGTGGATTCTTTGATCCTATTAGAGCATGTTTATTTCAGGTCTCTTAGGTTGGATCTCTTATCGTAATATAAGATACGGTCTCTTAGCTTTTAACTAAAAAAGATAAGAGACGTCTCTTATATCTCTTATTTAAGAGACGTTTTTTAGCTTTTTGTAAGAGATTCAACCTAAGAAACCTACAATAAACATGTTTTTAGTTTGTATAAAATTAGCATATCTCAGCTGTTTCTTTCCTTAGAGACGAGCCAGCTTAGTAATCAAGTTCGTATTGATCCATACCAACCTATGAGGAAGGAACAATAGTATAGCGGGATCGGATGTAGTTGAAAATGCTCTCGGATATATAGTCATAAAAAGCTTAAAATATGAGTTAAGATCAGAGTTTCACAGGCCTAGGAATAGCAGCATCAGTGAATATTTAGAACATCTTAAACTATAAGCAAATAGGATTATTATAAGATCACATCACAACCATACCCAACACTAATGCAATGTATGCACACCTAATACTTCTTCCATCACAACATCCAATTTTTTTTTGAATTGTAGATATGCTACATTTAGTCCAGTCTGCTAATTTTGGTTAAAGGTTTGATATAGCTTTTTTATTTGTAACCTAGCTAGTGTGTTTTCAAAAGTTAAAAGTTTGTAAATAAATTAAATAGTGTTACTAACTTAGAAAAATACATATGACCCGGTAAAATATAAATGGATGGAAACGCTGAAATGACTCAAAGCCACACAATGGCATACAAATTCAGCGGTGATTAGTATCCTTAACTTACATTATTGATGTAATTTCTAAATATCTGGTTAGAAATCGATACCTAAAATAAACCTCCCTAAAAATAACTTATCTACCTCCGGTATAAATACTCTTGAACACCATCCTTTCTCTTCAGACCTGCAAGAAAATAAAAATAAAAAGTAACAAAAGTAGCAAGAAATAAGAAAAGAAAAAAACCTTTCAGGTCTCAACTAAAAATGGAGATGAAGAAGATTGCCTGCGGAGTTCTTTTCGCTGCTGCCTCCATGACCGCCGTCATGGCTACAGAGGTTGGAGCTCCTGCACCAGGACCCGCCGCAAGCGGAGCCTCCGTAGCCGTACCGGCTCTTGGCTCATTGGTTGGAGCTTCCCTTGTGTCTCTCTTCACCTACTACTTAAACTAAATTAATCTTATACAAAAAATTGATGCCCATGTCTGATTTTGTACGTGTTTAGACAGGCAAAGTGAATAAGACGGAAGACGAATACTTTTGATTATGGTCAGATAAACTTGATGTAATGCTGATTAATAAATATACGTTCTTCTCTTCCTTTTGTCCATATTATACGCCATTTTAGGCACCATCATTCGTTTCTGTAATAATTTGCATGCAAAGATCACCACTCAACATAACAGCATAATATACTGATAATAGACAGGATGATGGACATCTTATGGATGCTATATATCAATCGCATTAGCTGGTTAGTAGCTAAAATTATATGCGTAAGAAATATTTCAATCACAATCATTCGCTACTCAACATACATACTGATACAACGTAACGTAGTGTTATATTTTGTCTGTGGATTCTTAACGTTATCTTATTTAGCTACAGTATATGCATTATCTTCTAGAAGGGTATACTCAATATTTCCTTTTTTATCCGAGCTCAATATTTCCTTTTTTTTCTCAACAAATCATATTAGGATTTCATTTTCCTTTCTGACCAGTCTCAGGGTTTATAAATATTACATTGCACTAATAAACCATCAAGATTGATCGGAGCCAAATCACTTGCGAGACAATGCGACCTAACAGAAAGAAACCAAAGATTGATCAGACCAAACCAGAGATGAAGTTCATCAAGTCTCTAGGAAAGGGTACGTACGGCTCCGTAGATCTCTTTAGCTACACCAAAGACGACGGCTCAACGTTCTACAACGCCGTGAAGATCTCTGATTCTAATTACTACAACTCTATCAACAGAGAGTTTAAGATCCTCTCGGCACTCAGAGGATGTCAAGGAATCGTGCAATCTTTTGGTAACTCACTGCTTCAAGAAACCGATTCCAACGGAAAGAAAGTCTACAAGATGGCCATAGAGTACGCAGCTGGTGGTAACCTAACCGACTTCATCCGAATAAACCGAAAGTTATCGGACACGATCGTTAAAGACTTCACTCGGATGCTTCTCCAAGGGTTAGTGTTGGTACATGATCACGGTTACGTCCACTGCGATCTTAAACCGGAGAATCTCCTTCTCTTCCCGCGTCACGATCAAGAAACGCGGTTTTGCTCGTACGAGTTAAAGATTTCGGATTTTGGATTGACGATAAAGGCAGGAGAGGAGTCCGTTTGTTGGGAAACCAAATCTCCGTTTGTCGGAACGCCGTTATACATGTCTCCGGAGTCGGTACGGGACGGTACCACCGTGGAGAAAACCCTAGACTTGTGGTCGTTAGGTTGCGTGGTGTTGGAGATGTGTGTAGGTAAGCATCCGTGGTCAGGGTTTAGTGTTGATGAGATAAAGTCTCGTTTGTTGTGTGGGAAGGCGCCGGAGATTCCAGAGACTGTGCCGTGTGACGCAAGGAAGTTTGTGGAGAAGTGTTTCGCAAGAAAGGCTGAAGAGAGGGGAAGTGCTTCTGAGCTGTTGTTGCATCCGTTCTTGAACGGAGAGAGGAAGGTGGATGGTGCCGGTGGCGGCGGCGGAGAGAGGAGACGGGTGGGGTTGAGGATCAGAAAACCACCGGAGAGGTTTGAAGATATTGCCAAGAAGTCATTAAAATTGAAGAGTATTTCATCGAAGTCCTCGCAGTTTAAAAGAGTTTCGAATAAACCCCAAAAGGTTAAGATTGGTCGTCCTTGACTCCCAAAATCAAATGTTGCTCCCGTGCAGTAGTTTCCTGAAATTAAAAGTACCGCTGTTACTCTGTCAAAAATGTTAATTTTGGCAATTATCAAATTGTATGTTATATGAAAATCGATAATGCATGTATTTCCAGTTTTTCGAAAATTTATGTCCAGTTAATGTTAATGCTCAATATGTTTCCTCAATATACTGTATACATTGCGAATGAGAAAGTATGTTACAAGGTTTAAACATATGGGCCGAAACATGAGGCCTGTTGAAGAATTGGCCCATCGAGAAGCTTATAGTGGTAGAATGACCAACATCAAAGGAAGAATTTCTTTTGGTTAATAATAGGTTTTAAGTAGCTAGCCAATGCTATTTCTAGCAACAAAAATGAGATATATTTATGTATACGTGACTCATTTTGACGCACGAGGGTTCTAATATTAAAAACCAAATCATTGTAAGAGTTTAGGTTTCCATCTTGAAATTTGTTTGTTTTAGACAGAAAATTGACAAGAGCGTCGGAGACATATCACATAATGTAGAGAAAGTTCCCCACATACATTGTTAAACCATTATCTGAAAAGATGCTTTCACTTATATTTTATATGTAGTTATGTATATATAGGAATATTCATAAATGGTGGTCCAAATAAAAGAAACAATACCCATATCAGTTTCAGACAGTAATGATAATCACAAACCTACCAAAAGCTATAATAATCCACATTTCACATTTGTATGTATGTTCATATTGACATTTCACTTACATAGACAGAGCTGAGAGACCCATTCTCTCAAATGTTGTTGTCACTGCCGATACATAAATCTTACTCATTCAATCATGTTTTTTTTTTAATCTAACGCTTATTTTTAACTCTCTTTCTTTATACTAAATATTTATTCACATTATTTTTTATCCGACTCTCTTACACGTTCTGAAACTAACGACTGTATAAATTTCAAACAATAAGACATGCAATTTTAAACGTTATCATATATAGGAGTTCTAAGGACACGAGTAAGAGTAAAGCTAGGCTGATAAGTTTTTCTATGCCGAATTTAGAAAAATTATGTTGATTATTGCTGATTTGTAGAACATTGGTGTTTAGTTTTAAACTCACTAAGATTGTTCATATATATGGTTTTGCG
Organism: Brassica oleracea var. oleracea; assembly: GCF_000695525.1. NCBI lineage: Eukaryota > Viridiplantae > Streptophyta > Magnoliopsida > Brassicales > Brassicaceae > Brassica > Brassica oleracea. The sequence goes on from NC_027751.1 coordinate 51,709,483, forward strand.
TTAAATTTTCTAATCTTATGGAAAGGTATGTCTAGTTTAGTAAAAACAGTCCTCTTTAAGTTGTAATGTGTAATGAACATTATACCATGGGTATTAATTGATCGTGGCATTATTGTATTAAAAAACTAATAATGAGTTTGGTGAATTCGATGAAGTGGTGAGTTAGAGTAGATGGTTTAACACTGAAAGAGACTGGTGAGGTCTTCATGTTGTTTTTAACTCCACTTGCATTTGTTCTATAGCTTTTAATTTTGGGCTTCCTATATATCATTCTTATTTTCTGTATTCTTCTTGTGCACAAAAAAAAACTGTATTCTTCTACTTAAAATAAAATATCTTTCACCATGTATTTTCTATATTACTTTGAAGTTCGGTCCTTATATATAGCTAAACATTGTGATGTCACATACAAAGGGAAAGGACAAGATATGCTTGTCCCTCAAAATCTAGACTCTTTTTCTCATCTTCTATATTTATGATCTTTATTTATTACTGGCCACACAATTCACCAATTTTCTTCTGAGAAAACAATAATAAATTAGAGGGAATTTGCTACATATATATGTAAATAAGAGGATATAAGAGTGGAAGAGTTGAATCCAAGAAATGGATGTGAAGGCAAGAAAGTGAGAGATATGGTCCCCTCAACAAAGGCCATTAAATCTCTGAGCATATGACTGTGACTTTAATGGCAAAGCAAAGAGGTTTGCAATTGCATGATTCAACGAAGAGTTTAGGGCTTGGGAGATTTGTGGGCTTTTAAGTGCATGTTTTTTGTGGGGTTCAAATGCCATTCATGGGACCCGATTACATTTTTTTTTTTTTAACGCTGATTTATTACGATCTTACAATTATGATATAGGAAAGATTACATAGACGATTCGACAACCGACAATACTACCTGCGTTATGAAGACCTACGCCTAACTGCATCACCTGAACCGTCCTATGAAGATCCACGTCTGACCAGATTTACTTGCACCATGTTGAAGATCCCTTGCAAGTCTTTCCTCTGTAGTCTGCATAATTGTTTAATAAACCGCTCTCTCCGGGACTTGAAACCTGGATTTCCTGCAATCTGCAATAAATTGCATAGTCTGGGATTCGAACCCCAGACCTGGGTGTAGAAGCCTTTAAACCTTAACCAATAGGCTACGGTGCTTCCACAAAATTACATTTTCTCAGATTTGTTTTTTTTGGTGACCCATAATTTTAGATTGGTTAGACGTATTTATTATGTAATGTAAGTTATTAGACCATGTGCATAGCAGGGTCTTCATAGGGATTTTCAGGCGTGGACCCAGCAAAAAAGAGAAAGACCGGTAAGAAAAACTATGAGTTAAAGATCGATTTTTTTGGGGTTTTTGTGATTTTCGCAGGCCCCACTGATACGTGGCGGTCCGCGATTGATCCTTTTTTTTTTAATGAAAAGATAAAAAAAAGAAATTAAAAATCTGAAACCCCAAGTGGGGTTCCAGCGATGCATATGCTCTTACTAGTCTTTTTTTTTTTCCCGTCAATGTTTTTAATAATAAAAGGATCGGGCCAAGCCCAGGAACATATTACATGAAAGCCCAAAATACATAAACTAAATACCAGGCCCAAAGATCCACACTGCAGACCTACCCATAACACGGGCCAACGGCCCAAACCATCCCCGGTGTGACGACGACCGACTCGAGCGTCAAGGAGACTGGACGCCGGACACGTGGATGCATCTCAACCCATCAGAACTGCACGCTTCACATCCGCCTCGAGTTGGCCGTCTCCGCCTCGTCTCACCACCGGAATCCCTCGCCACAACAAACTTCAAACGGAGCTCGTAACCGAAGAGCCTCCGCCGAACCCATCCAATACTTCCCACTCTATCTACCCGTCGGAGAGCCTCATCTCTCCTAGAGAACTCCTCCGACAAAGCGACAGCTTGAAATCTTCAACCCTAAAGCGACAACCAAGAACCAGTCGATCCCAGCTCGAACCCAGCACTAAGGAACCATAACTAAAAAAAAACCCTAAAACCGGCGGCTAGAAGCTGAGGAAGCCTTCACACTCCGGGGACTTGAGTCGACGACGGCGAAGCTAAAGACGCTTCCACCTCGCGGTGACAAAAGCCAGCGACGACGGATCTGTGGAAGCCTCCATCTCCCGGGAACGAGATCCATACTACGCGCGTCCTCGCCGCACCATCAACTCCACACCAACCGCGTCTTCACTCCAAGATCCGATACATCACGAATGATGATGAAACCACAGCTCAGACAAAGCGATCACTGAAGGAGAAGAGGATAGGACAAAACCGGACAATTAAACTGAAAGACGACGAGCTCCGGCGCCGGCACGCGCGCTTACGCGCCGGCCGGACACCGAACCTCCAAGATCTACTTTTTCTCTCTGCTCTCTTTCTCCTTTGTCTAGTTATCAACTTCTTGATGCTCTTACTAGTCTATGGTTGTGTTTTTTTGAAGACCTTTTTTTTCTTGAAGAATTTTTTATTGCATGAGCTTTAAAATGATTATATATAGACTAATTTGCTGGATACTGATTAAGACTTGGGATCAAACAAACTATACAGATCCAAATATTCTTCATAATCTTCGACCGTCTTCGGTACACATATTTTTAAAATACATATTCTAGGTTGTAAAGAGTGTTTTCCTCATTATAGACTAATAAAATAGTTCTAGAAAATACTTTAAACATTTTTTATAAATTAATATTGTTTAAAGTAAGCTTAAAGCGCTTGAATCACTTATGATGATTTGCCAGGGAATTCGTTGATATAGTTTTGAAAATTTAAATTGGATGTTAGGTTTATTTGTGGAAAATAAAGACATGTGGACTCCTCATGAGAAGTCCAAAATATGCAAAATTATGTATGTAAAATAATGTACTTTGGGACCAGTACTTGGCATGGACATTACCATAGTTGAATTAATTTCCGTTCTTACAATACGTTTTGATTAGTCATACATCACATACACATTATGTGAATCAGTGAATTTGTGCAATGAAGTCACTCTAAAACAACCAGTGTAGGGTAATCCTTTTGAAGCAATTTTGAAGATAGGAACAATTTTTTCTTTTAGTTGAAAAATCTATAAATGATGCTTTTTTCTTTATAAGAGAATAGTTTCATATGTTGACCAAAAAGGAATAGTTGAGCTATCAACAAATGGATGATCCATATTGGAGTGTATAGAACAACGAGAAATGATACATACGCCAATAAACAATATAATTTTCTTTATGAAAAAACGTGTAATATTTCTGTGTTCCTTTTCTGGGATAATCGTTCATCTCTTTTCATCAAGCAAATATCAAAACTAGTAACAAACATTGTTTTGTCAACTAACAATATTATTAGATTAAAAATCAAACTAATGGGATTAAAGTTGGATCTTCTTACAAAATATCAACATATTTTTTCTTAAAAAAGTATCGAAATTTATTGTGTAGATACATAAAGGTATTACATAGTGCAAAATAAAAAAAAGACGTGGATCAAATCTTGCCGGATGATCGAGTTGGTAAGTATCATCAATAATAGATTTACATTGATGATGGTATGGTGAGAACTCTACAAACAAAGGTTCAATATTATGTTTAATTATCTGGTGATGACTGATGACATAGACTAGTTGATTAATTATTAGTATCATTCAATGATAATGCATGTCCAAGGACCACCTCTCTCTCTTTCTTGTAAGATTATCTTTGCACCAGAGAGAGTAAAAATCTGGTCCTTGAGAGAGAGAGAGAGCTATCTTTAATCAGGTCTCTCTCTTATCTCTAGTCTATTAGTAGTAAAATTCATGTACTTAATACGTAGACATAATAACCAAATGGCTAGGTTCATGGTGTAAAAGAGTACATACCTAACTTCACCGTGGTTACCTACGAACTCTTACTCAATAGTTCACATCCAATTAGTTATATATTAGCTAATTAGTTTTGAGTTAAACTTAAATTAAAATTAGAAGTACATAAGGAATCAAGTGTGGTAGGTATCTAATGTGTATACATAATAGATCTTTTACATGTTCCAAAGATTATTTTGAACTATTTTTATTTATTTCTGCAGATTTTTATGTAACTATACAAAACTAGCATTTTAAATTCTTTAAAGAACATGTAAAAAAAATCCTTTAAAGAACAAAACAAATACTACTATACATGCGAGTGATGTGAATCACTTGGGTGGATAAAAGTAAAATTGTGATATATATACGCACGGGAAATATAACAATTAATTACCTTACAAAGAATTTTAGAAAACCTCTTTATGTTTCACAAAAAAAAAAAAAAAAAAAAACCTCTTTATATTAATGCAAAACATCATCTCTTGTCTTCCTGTCTCTGAAACAGCCAACCTCTCAAACTCATTCATTCCTCACTCTCTTTCTTCCATGGACGAAACAAATGGACGAAGAGAAACTCACGATTTCATGAACGTCAACGTTGAATCTTTCTCTCAGCTTCCTTTCATCCGCCGTACTCCTCCCAAAGAAAAAAGCTCCATTATTCGTCTCTTCGGCCAAGAACTCGGCGGAGACAACTCCTCCGATGCTCAACAAGAAGACTTCTATGTAGATTCTTCCGAAACCACAACGACCAAGATCAACGAAGAGAGCTCTGAGAATGTCAAGGACAAGGACAAGGACAAAGACAAGGAGAAAGACAACAGCAATAACAGGAGATTCGAGTGTCACTACTGTTTCAGAAACTTCCCAACTTCTCAAGCCCTAGGTGGACACCAAAACGCTCACAAACGCGAACGTCAACACGCCAAACGCGGTTCTATGCCATCATACCTTCATCATGCTGACCATCACCACGTCTACGGCTTTGTCAACAACCATCACCACTGTCACTATCCCACGTGGACGACGGAAGCTAGATTCTACGGTGGTGGAGTAGGAGGAAACCAAACGCCGTCGTATTACTCACGCACTCTTCTTCCTCCTCCTTCTTCTTCTAACCCACCGACGATCAACGGAAGTCCGTTGGGTTTGTGGCGTGTACCACCACCTTCCACGTCAGCAAACGCTATTCATGGCGTTTACTCAGCTTCACCAGCGTTTAGAACGCATGAGCAGGAGCGTAAAGAGCCGAACTGGCCGTACAGATTGATGAAACCTAATGTGCAAGATCATGTGAGTCTCGATCTTCATCTTTGACACTTTGTTTTTGGTATCCATCATCACTTTAACTTAGCCGTGATGAGACTTGTTTGAACGGTAAAGCCTATTCTTCTGCGAGTCTTCGAGAAAAAAAAAAAGAATAGAGAACTAAGGAGAACCACCATAATGTGTAGATCTTGAACCTTTGAGGGATTTTCAGTTTTGAGTTTATATTGTTATAATTATTACTAAGGAATAATATTTGATTTAATTAGTACTCCCTGCGTTTCATATTAAGTGTCGTTTTATAAAAAAATTTTCGTTACAAAATAAATATCGTTTTCGATTTTCAATGTAGAATTTATTAATTTTATGCCAAATTTATTTTTCCATTGGTTGAAATATGGTTAGGTGTATAAGTAATAGTGTTTTTTTATAAGAAATATACAAAATTAATTGTTTCCTTAATCCGTGTGCCGAAGAGGGAATATAATTTATTCATGCATTTTCCTCTGAATCAGTGTTCAAGAAAGCGATAATTAATGGGCGGTGATACAACACCTAACATCTAAAAAATTTTAATCGGAAGCTTAAATTATTACTTAACCGGTATGAATGTTTACAAAATATTCATTTTGTTTCCGAAAGTATCTATTCCCGAAAGTATCTATTTTCGAAAGTAAGATTTTCTAAAGTGTTCACGCTTATTAAAAATTCAATAAATGTTTATAATTTAATTTTTCTTTTACTTTATTATACACTTTCCAATAATTTTTCACCAATGAAATTTAATCAATTCAAATATTTTCATTTAATGTTTCTTAAAAGTATAAAAAAATACCTTAAACATATAAAAAATCTATCTTTGTGGACCAAGTAAAAAATCTAAAATATTTTACACCCTCTATTTCCAAATATAAGACTTTTAGTATGTTACACACAGATTAAGAAATAATAAATACACACTTTTCTAACCGTTTATGTTTAATGTGTACTCTGAATATTTATTTTTTAAAATTGTTGTAACTAAACCAATTCCCACTTACCAATATTTGAACCTCTTTTTTAACCAATCAGGTTTGAAGAAAAGTAAAATTGTCTTTTCCCAAAAATTTACATTTAAATAAATCATTGTAAAAGTAATTGTAAATCAGTTGATTTAACTTTAAAAAAGATAAAAAAATGTACAAAATTCTTCTTTGTGGAACAAGAATAAAACATAGAAAATCTTATTTTTAAGAACATAAAGAGCTCTTAATTCGGGAACGGAGGGAATACTAAATATAACAATATAGTATTAAATATATTTGAACGATGGTTTGAATAATACATTTATCCCAAAATAAATCATCAGTTCATTTCTGAATTCTGTTATATGGCTTCAAGATTCTAAATAGGAACATTAAATTAAGTGTCGTGGAAGTCATACATAAGCACGTACTTTCTCTGTTGTAGCAGTCAAGAAAATTCAAGTCTCGATCAATATGTGTCATTAAGTCAAATTTGTATGTCTTTTAAAACAATTAAAACCCTCAAATCTCTTAAGATCCAAACGTTCACTCTATGTTTTACCAAACGATCTTTTACCGAATCAAGAGCCAAAGAAGAAAACTCTTGATGTTGATGATGATGAATGATTTGGTGACTGTGGGGATCACTGAAGACAATGGACAAGACAAGAGGGGAAAGAGAGAGAGAAAGAGAGTTGAGAAGTGAAAGTGGTCCATGTTACAAATGTAGAGTTAGCCAAAGAGAGCTTTCACATCTCAACACACAGAACCTAAAGCCTTTCCTCAAAAGATTTCTTCTTTAGTTTCTTTTCAGACTTTTTTGGGGCATTTCAAAGAGAATTATCAATCAAGCTGTCTACCAATTTGTTCACTCTACACATACACCATGATCATTAACTTGAAAGAACATGACCATGTTTCTTGCTAATAGCCTCCAGAGAATAGAGTTTGATAGAAGCACATACACCTTTACAGTAACAAAGGCCTAGAAGAATCATAAGTTATTAATCTCATATCTCCTTAGCAATGATATCAATCATCGTACCTAACATGTGCCTTTATGTGTTACACTAATCAAAACATTAAATACAACCGTATGCACCTACGACTTTTGCTTTAGACCAAGAAGTTTAAAAGCTAGAGTTTTCTAGTTTTGGCATGTCTTCAGTCACCGATTGCCTCATATCCCATAGACTATATTTGCGAAGTGATTTATACACATGTCATCACTACAATCATTCTCGCTGAAAAAAAGATGACATGACACTTAAAATAGATGACATGGTTTTAAAAAATAGTGACATGGCATCATATTAATTGTGAGATGTAAAATTTTTTCATAAAAATTTAATTTTTTTTTGAAGGGATTTTAAATATGGTAATAAAAATAACTCATATATCATCATTAATGTCAATTTTTCATATAAATATTTATTTATGGTAAACTATTAAATATATTAATAATTCATATATCACAATTAAAATAATATATATATATATATATATATATATATGTATTTAAAAAAAATAAACTAAATAAAGTAACACTAATCCAAAAAAATTTGATGGTTAAATATTTAAACATTATTTAAATTTATCTGTTCATCTTCATCGTTTAAATTAACAAAAAGATTTTTCAGTTTAACTAAAACAAACAAAGTCTCAAATTTATTAGAATTTATATATATATATATATATATATATATATACCCTAAACTATATTTGCGAAGTGATTTTGCCACATGTCTTCTCTGCAATTAATTTAACAAAATAAATATGACATGACTACTAAAATTGATGACATGACTTCTTGAAAAATATGACATGGATAATTTCATTTAATGTTGATTTATATTTTTGGCAAACTTATTAAAATATGATAATAATTCATATATTACATTTAATATTGATATTTCATTCTGGTAAACTTTTTTTAAATATGGTAATAACTCATACATCATCTATAAAATAAATATATTCACATATAACATTTCAAATTTCGAAATATTATTATTTTGTGTAATTATACAATTTGTATTATTAAAGATTTCAAAAATTTCTACAATTTTTTAAAATTTAAATATATAATCGTAAGATCATTAGTTTCTTATATATCTACAAATTTTATAAATATTGTTTAGGCTAAATTTTTGATAATTATACAATTTTATATTATTTTTATTAGTTTTATACAAATTGATTTTATATATATCAAATCTATATTAATATTAGTAAGAAAATAGTAAAATCTATAATGTTTAATAAAATTTATTTTTAAATATAAGTTATATTTAAAAAATTCTTTACTGCACATGATGCAGGAAAACACCTAGTTTAGAAGATAAAAATCAACAACTATTGATATGCTTGTTTGCATTATAATTACCAACTGGTGCATATCATACCAAAGCTAACCGATATATAAAGGCTAAAAGACAGATAATCTCACTTGATCACCTCTTCTAGGAAAGGATATGAAAAGGGTAATTACCGCCCAAACGACAAGTTTATATATTATTGATGCTAAAATGCAGTTTAATTAGAAGTCTATTATATACAACAACTGTGATTGATTATGTCTTTAATATGGTAAGCTTAATTCTCTAATTAATTATATCATAAGAAGTTGTAGCAATCACGATTGGTATTATCTAACTAATTAAGTTATACAACCAATCCTATAGTCTATAAACATATTGTTGTGATAACAAATGAGCAAACTCAGCCCGTCAAAAGATTTTACAGCCAAGTCTTATGGATTGTTTTTGAACAAACTGGCTGCAGCATCACATGGGGAAAAAGACAGATATGCCCTAGTCGAGACAGTTGTTTGGATAACAAAGCTGCAGAGAGTCTAAACCAGAGAACACAGTACATCTGAGAATTACGTGATGGTTTTATCAAATTATGGAAATTTAAGGATATATGGTGTCAAAGAGTTAACATATCAAGAGCAGCTAGAGAAGGACCCCACCAAAGTTAATGCAATGTAGAAGGAAAGCATGTGATGAACAAAATGATAAAAGAAGCACATAATAAAGACGTGTGAAGAGCATACACATACATTATGTAAAAACCTTAGGCCACTTTTTCTCTGCTCACTTGTCTCTTGTCTCTTTTTTAGATATGTAAAAAGGACTAGTGGAATTTAAGGAACATCGGCCCACAACCCTAGGAAAGTTGCAACTTGAGGATGATGATAGTTCTAACTGTACACATCTCAAAACACCCCTTCCAGAATAGAACTCACATTCTGAGGATACACACACGATGCAAGCTTCCAAAATGGTGGCCTTGTTTTGGTAACCAAAGCTAACATAAAGTTACACCGATCCTATCTATCCAGACCATGTGGTTAGTCCTTTAGACTCTGGTTGCTTATTACTATACTAATTTTCAAAAATATGATGTTATGTAAGGATTCAAGGAAAACGTATTAAAATTTATGAAGTAGGATTAATATGTACAAAGTAGCCACTGAGAAGACACTATTCATGTAGTTACATGACTGCTTGTAAAATGAACCAGGAAGATATTGTTAATAATCATTGTAATAGTTATAGTTACATTATATGACTTGTTAAGCTGCTCAGCCAGGCTAGTAGAATAGATTCTTGTTTATCTGTGCTGATTTCATTTTACCTTATTCTTTCAGAGTTCGAGAGAGGTAATATTCTTCGATATGGCGGGTGAGCATAGAGATCCCATAATGTGAAGCACTTGAAGATGCATAATACGAGGTAACTGTCAGCTGATCAAATATTGTTACAAGATCAAAAAGTTCAGGTGCTTTCTTGAAAGAAAACATACAGATGTATATACATAATACATGAGAAGTCATGGACATAACACTTCTTTGGGGTAAAATAAAACAGAGAACTCCAACAGCTAATTATAATCCCACAGGTTCAAAACACAGCCCTTTCACAATATTTCAGGACAATGGGGCATGCATTTAATCACTAACGCAGGATATATTGATAATGCACATTTAGGCACAAAGTGAAGCAAGTCACCAAAGAAGATCATGTTACCTCCAAAGGCAGCCCCTACACCTGAATATCCTAACAGCAATGGAACCTACAAGTAAAAGCTATAAGTGAGAAGCAAAAGAACATTCATATGAAGAAGTCCAGAACTAGGAGACAAGGCAAGATCAAATACATACTCCTACAAGAAAGGAGAGCCGCTTTGACCCAGGAAACCGATTTTGAAGATCGGGTATCCCTGAAAGAGAAAAGAAACGAGATCCATGACATTCTAGAAATGATTTGACAACAAGGGAATCATGCGATACCTGTATTGAAAGCATGGACGGCACTAAGCAAGCCACCAATACCAGAGCCAGGCTATTGCACATTGGATAACCTAGTTAGAAACATAGTAGTTCTACATGCACAATCAGATAAATTCGATTTCCACGTTGTCAAAAAAAGCTGATACATGTCACGGTAGTACCAAACCAAAACATTACTAAAGGAAAACTGAAAACCAAACCAAAACTGACCACAGCAGCAGCATCATGCAGAACTGAAGTGATGGTCCACTCTCCTTTCTCCTGATGACAAGAACAAAAGAAACTGTTTTTTTTTTTCAGACACCATCATAACTAAAAAAAACACTGAAACAAACTTTGACAGCTCACTGGATTAGGGTTTAAGAGGGAAAGGCAACGAGGACACCGAGCAGAACCAAGACCAGGGTTCATTGTCGTATCATAATCAAGATTCCCACGCCTCAGCTTCTCTTCGTATACTTCTCTCGTTCCCATGATCTCCTCTCTCTCAATCGCCGATAACCTGCTCTCTTCCCTGAACATGCTCCACCGTCGCTACACCATCAATGGGCCTTATGGGCTTCGTTATCTCGGCCCAAAGATAAACTCTCCTGAACACACTTCGAAGATAGAAAAGATCATAAAGAGTCCACGAGAGTTTTGAGAGCACGATTATTGGAAGATTCTTAGGGTGGAGTTCTTAGCGGAATATAAGAACCCGTCTCTTAACTTTTAACTAAAAAAGTTAAGAACCGGTTTTTAAAACTCTTATTTAAGAACCGGTTCTTAAAACTCTTATTTAAGAACCGGTTCTTAGTTTTTTTAGTTAAAAATTAAGAGACAGATTATTATATTCCGGTAAGAAGCTCACTCTAAGAACCTCCCAATAATCATGCTCTCAGAAAAGAGGAACAGAGTACATCATTTTTAAATTTGTATCTGGCAGCTAATTTAATATTTCATGCTGGCTTCTTACAATCAGTACCGGCCTTGAGAGGAAGCCACATAAGCATTGGCTTCCGGCCTTCTATATTATTAACAAATATCGGCCTTTATTTTACTAAACCATCTTTAGTGTAGTGGTTTACTTAACAGTGTATTGAGTAAGGGGCTTAGGTTGGTGGAAGCCTATTTTTTCTTATTTTTCCTTGTGAAAGTCAAGACCGGTGCTGCTTACAACCAAAAAGAGAGAGATTGCTTTAAACCATTGAAAATTATAAGTTACATTCGATTTAAGTAACAACATCTTATATAACCAACAATCATTTTTGTTTGAACAGAAAAAAGGCATAACAACAACAACAACAAAAACAAGAGAAATGGTGATTTGGTTAATTTAGGAAGTAGACTCGGGACCAGCCGGTTTAGAGTTGAGAAGAGGCTGTAGTGCCTTTACAACGATTGTCATGTTTGGTCTGAAGTCTGCTTCGTACTGTACACACAAGGCCGCCACGGCTGCTAACTGTCCGACCACACAAAAATGAAAAGTCAACATTACAAAACTAAACCAAATCAAACATCCTTAGTCATCAACTTAGAATTGATGTCTGTAGCTAGTATTCAATATGAGTCATGAAAGAAATGTTTCTAATTGCATTCACACACTCAAACATATTTGATTCTTAATTGACGCAAATTTTCCGTCTAAGCGGCAAACCGGTTATAAACGAAACGATTTTTAAAAAAAAAAAAATATCAAAATATCTTTTTATTGTTTGAAAAATAAAATGTAGAACGGACCTTGGCGACTGCTTTGGGAGGGAAGTCATTATTAAGCTTAGGATCTATGCATTGTTTAACTTTGTCTTCACTTAGCCTCGGAGTTGCCTGGCCATAGCAAGACAAGTAAAAGAGTTTATTATTAACAATGATAGATATGGACCTCTTTCGTACATATTTACTTTGACAATGTGTTACACACCCAAGTAACAAGACTTTGTTGGCCTTTAGGCATGGTATGATCTACAGGTTTTCTTCCCGTCAAGAGTTCCAAAAGCACAACACCAAAACTATACACATCACTCTTCTGCGTTATCTGCCCCGTCATAGCATACCTGAAAACAAGAACAAACTTTACGTTATCAAAAACATTCTGAGTGCTAAAAATGCATGCAAATACTTTTTTTTTTTACAAGTTCTCTAAGATTTGGTTCGTTTAATATATTTGTTATTATATGAGATGATATAAAGATATGGATTAGTGGGTTTATGGTACAATACTCTGGAGCGTGATAGCCGAACGTTCCCAAGACACGAGTGGAGTGAAGCCTAGCCGCGGTATCGGAGGATGCGTTGGTCAAGTTGAAATCAGCCATTTTGGCGACAAAGTCATTAAACAACAAGACATTGCTCGACCTTACGTCCCTGTGTACTATTGGTGGCTGGACCTTCTCGTGAAGGAACTCCATCCCCTTGGCTGCTCCATACGCGATCTTGACCCTCTGGTTCCAGTTCAGCACTGGCCCTGGCTCAGCCCCTTGGACTCCCTTTCTCCCTAAATATTCGATCCATGTATATATATCTCACATACATATATATATATATATATATATATAACATGAACTAAAATATTAGTAGTGAGAGTTGAATTTTTACGTACCGTGTAATACATCGTGTAAAGAGCCTTTGGTTGCGAACTCGTAGATGAGAATGCGGTTATTTGCTTCTAAGCAGTACCCCATCAACTCCACAAAATGTTCGTTTTTGAGCCGTGATACAACCGATAACTTGCCATTTTATAATTAATAGAAATTACATATAGGTTATAAACTACCATAATATATATTGACCTAATCAGACATACATGATCGATGTTTGAGCTGAAGGATCATCAGTTTTGTGATATTTAATGTGGTACCTGTGAGGTGAAATCTGAGTCAGGTTCTTCAGAAGAGCTAGCGTCAAGCTTCTTGATAGCAACATCATCCCCATTATACTTGCCTTGGAAGACACGTCCATAAGAACCTTCACCGATCAGTGCCTTGTTGCCAAAGTTACTCGTCTTTCTATTCAACTCATCCAATGCAACAGCAGGGATCTCTATGGGTAAAACCTTTGCAGGACCTCCTGATCTCGGTGCGTTCGTATTCCTCGGCTCCCCTCTATTTCCACCTATTCACAAAACGCAAAACGCTTGGTGGTGAAACTCATAGAACACATTAAACTCATAAAAAAATAAGGGATATTACCGCCAAAGTTAGGGTTTCCGGCCTTGTTAGGAGGGGCTGAATTATACTGGTTTGCGGGCGGACCGGCAGGTTCCTCATCCGCACCTCCGCAACAGAACATGTTTTTCAGATGTTGTGCTTTTGTCTTATTCTTGTGTTTTGGTTCTGTTTCTGTTAATCTCTGTTTTACCTGTTAATAACATCTGAAAAAATGTGTTATTAATTATGAATATTATGAATTTAAATTCATTTGTGAGATAACATATACATGGCAGAACATTTATTACGCCTCATATTGAAGATGGAGGGACAAAACCTTGAAGAATCGTTGATTGTAAAAGAAGATGGAAGAGATTAGTGATTGTTACCTCAATTCTGCCATTAAATCAACCTTAGACAATGATGATGATAAGATGAATACTTCAGAACGTGAAAAAGGATCTGTGTCTAGGACGTTTGAATAAAAACTATGTGTGATTTCTGGGAAAGAAATTGGTTAGAATAAAAAAAAAAGAGAGAACAAATTTTATTTGGAGAATTTTTGTAAGTCTCTCTCTCTGTTCAGCGATAAATTAGGGAGATAAAAAGACACATTTGCTTATTAATCTTGTTATTAAAATGAATTTTAGTATAACCAACTTAGGATAATGTTAAGTGTTGCCTCCACGTCTTGCACGTCCTCTCCGGGACCATACTACTAAACTTATCTTTGTAATCATTTGGTTATACTCATAATTTATCATTTTGGTACGTAAAATGTTTTCTTGGCAAATGAAAAAATCTCTCTCGAATCCAGCAACATTCAAATGAAGTCACGTTTACTGTTAGATTATATTTCCTTGTAAATGACGAGGACGAGTTATTATGGTTCATACATCAACATTTGATACAAGAACAGAACCAAAACTAAAGCTTGTCTGTCTCTGTCTTTGTTTTTTTCCAACAAATCAGGAAAATTTGCAAAGCAATAGAAGATTTCAACCCATTCATGGTGAAAGAAGCTCTCAAAATTCTGCTATGTACATCATCCGTTTCAACTCCAATCAAAATCATCATCAGAGAGATTATTGCTTCAGCATCATGAATCATCATCAGCTACTCTTCTTTCCAAATCCTCCCAGTAACTCGCAGCTTGAGCTCTTCTTTATCACTACCAGAAAAGTACAAAGCCATGTTCCTAGGGATGATGAGTCCATCCTAACTATCTCTGACTTTCCTGTGACTGTCTCTGATGCTTCTCGGAATCCCTTGCCACGTCAGTTTACGGCTGTGAGCTCCAACTTCCAAGCTGTAACTAAACTTCTTAGCCTCCTTCTCGTCTCCCATGAACCTTAGAAACGCCATGTACACTGGTGCCGTCCCAAGCTGAAATGCCTCAAAGTGTAAGCAGAACTGTCTTCCAAAACAGTTGAAAACCTTAAAGAAAACATCAGACAAGACAAGATTCAAGTCAAGTAGTGTAAACACAAGTTCTTTATCTGGACTAGTGTTCTAAAAATCGGTCTAGACGGCAACCAATAGGCAAATCATACCTAAACTAAACAATATTTTCCAGAAAGTTTTTTTTTTTTTAAATCGGTCTAGACAGCGACTAGTAGACAAATCGGACCTAAACTAAACAATTTTTTCACAAATTATTAAAGAATTGGTCTATACACTAAAAAAAATTGGTCTTAGCGCCTGCCTAATCGATATTCTCATATAAAACGCCTAACTACCGCCTACCGATTTCTAGAACATTGATATGGACTAAACGCAAGTTCATATGATTACCGTAACTCCGTAAGCATCCACGTAGCATTCTCAACCTCGTGTGGATTCGACTTGACATAACGGTGGTTGAAAGTGCAACCATCATGCATATCGACTTTATGATCATCTTTGAGATGGTCAACAAGGGTTTGAATATCACCGGTCACCGAACACTCGGAGCCAGCGTAGGGACAGTTGTATGATCGAAACCTGCAGTGCTGCTCGTGCTTGAGCTTGCTGTAGTACGGGAAAATGTCGTGACACCCTAACTTTTGGTACCGGCATGGAACTTCTAAAGATTCCGCAACTTTCTCGAGCGCCAAGCATCTTATGTTGCCGAGCTCGTAGCGGCATATAGGGCACGTGTTGTGCACTTTCAGTTTGCAGTTTGAGCACAGTGTGTGGCCATTAGGGCACTGTATGGAAGTAACACACTTTAACTAAACAAAGAAGAATTAAAGAGGAACATTAGTGACATTACATACCTGATAAATTGGAGGATACATAAGATTTGTACAAACTAGACATTCGAGGAGCTCATAGACACCATTGCTTGAATGGAGTCCATGTTTTCCAATGGAGGCATTACCTGATCTTGCTGGTTTGTTGTTAGCTTCCACTTTAGACATCTTAACCTCATAATCTAAGCCTGTTGAGTTGGATTCTAGGGGCTTCTTTGAAAGCATTGCCACCAGGAGGAGCCATAGAGAGTCCAAAGCTTTGTTTATCTATGTTAGCAATCAAGTAAAACCATCTTGCTCTCTCGTGTTACAGATGATATACTCCTGCAGGAAAAGAAACAATGTAAGCTTATATAACAGTTCTTCACCAAAAACCTCTAAGAAAATGAAATGTGAATGTTAATCATAGGCAAGTAGGTAACATGTTGTTGTTAAGAAAATTGAGGAAGAGTAGGTTAGGAAGAGGTAGATACTTGGTTGTTCACTTAATCAAGTATTTTTTTTTCTTTATATCAGGAAAACAAGATGAAAATGATAATCTCTTAACAGTACTTCACCATAAGTCACATAAGTGTAGGTCAAACCTTATAAAACTTGGTAGCCACTTGGTTTGAGAGAAAAAGGTTGATTTGAGCCTTTGGGAACTATTGTCACTATAAAGCTCATTCCTAGTCAGCTGAAAATTGCCAAGATCATTGTTTCCTCAGCTCAGGTCCCTTGATTCTTCTAAATCCTTTCAAAATGAATTTAAAAAAAAAAAAACAGAATGGGATCAAGTTAGAGTTTGATTGTTATTAGCATTGATTATTTGGAAATTTAAAAGAGAAACATCATGTTATGAACAATGTGATATGGAAGCTTATAAAAACAAAGACTCGAAAAAAATTAGCAAATTTTGAATTTCTCCATGCTGATATTTTCTAGATTCAGACAAAGACCATATTTTTAGACCCCTAGAGAAAACAGCACTCAAAATTTGGCAGAAACAAGACCAAAAATAGAGACAGAGAGAGAGAAACATTTACCCTCTGGAGAAAATTTCCAGGCGTGGCGGTGGCGTTCAGTTATGGAGGACTTTGTTTTCAGATTCAAAATGAGGAGATTGAAGAAGAAGAAGAGACGCGGATTAGACAAGCTACTAAATTAAAGACGGAGACAGACAGGAGATAGTTGTGTCCGTCCTGTCCTGTCTTGTTGTTTGGCTCGATGATGAAAGCCATTTAATGGTTTTGCTCTGTTTTACTTTTATCGCTTTATTACACTTTTTTTTTAAAAAGTAAAAAAAGCAAAAAAAAATCGTCGCCTGAGAGATTCGAACTCTCGCGGGCAGAGCCCATGTACTTAGCAGGCACACGCCTTAACCACTCGGCCAAAGCGACTTGTTGTTCATTCGACAAATTTAAAATTTTATATAGGATAATCATCAGTGACAGTAACCAAGAAGTAGCGACAACCTAGTTTCATGTTCGACTCACCAGATAGAATTGACTTTATAAGCAGCTGAACATAAGATGTCACGTAAAACAGCTTGACCAACGACTAAAAGTAATGTGACAAAAAATAACAAAACAGTTGATAAACATATGAAGTTATATTTCTCAAAAAAAAAAAAAAACATATGAAGTTATTCAGACCAAATATCTTTGAGAAATTCATCTATGGCGCCAAAAAAGTTTTCAAACGAGCGAGGGGCACGTTACGTCAAGCAGGTTCTTTTCTTAACACATGTACAATAACAATGAAAAAAACTAATAAAACAATTTTGGCTTAATGTGACATGATTGACAGCCCATTCCCACCTATTTCAATTAGGGATACAAGTACAACACACTGTCGTTCATCTCTTTTCTTTTCTTGTTATTGTTCATTTTTGTAAAATACTAAACTTACATAATACGTTAACAGGTTTCACATAACAAAACATAATATGTTTAATCTATATATGGGGACACATGTATTATTGGACCATGATGTAAGCATACATTAGTTGTTGTAGCTCGATCTATCTTTTTTCGAGAAGATCTATCTTTTTTCGAGAATATTATCACCCCCCTTGTTAGCTCGATGAAAGTATGAATAGGCCGAGTTAGCTCGTAAATACTCTCCCTCCTTGCACTTCCTAGAGAGGATGGGGAAAATATAAAACAAAAAAAGTTAGGGGTAACAAATAGTATAAAACGAAAGTTAAGGGGTCGTTATGAGAGATGTAAAAAGAGGGACCCACACAAGAAAGCCTAAGGTAAAACTTCTCTCCCCCACCCACTCCCTCTCGTCCAAGCTGGCATCGATGATAAAGAGAGAAAGAAGCCACCGATTACCTCTTCTCCCGGTTCCCCGCACGTGCGCCACCCACTATCCACGTGCCTCCTCCCTCCCACAACGCAAAAAACATACCTCAGTTTTGACAATTCACCCAATTTTTTGTTGAGAAATCTACATGTGAATGGCATTAATATTCAATGTTATATAGTAGTTGACAATAAAAGGAAGCATATAAACTATACAGTATATAAAGAGATGGTCTACTTAGGCTCTGAATGGTAATTGTGGATTGAGCGATGAAGAACAAACGTTTCAAGTACGGTACGGTTTTAACAGTTATAAAAATATATAAATATATAATATATGTAATTTTTTTATTACTGTTAACTACGGTGCAATTCGATCGATAATATTCGAAGCCTTAATCACACTGATTCATATTCCTTTCCTAAGTCTCAATTACTACTAACTTGCTTTTCGGGTGCAACAACAATTAAAAAAGCGAGTGTGAGAGAGAGAAGAGGCCATTACACAACACCACAAAGCCTTCTCCTTTTAGAGCAACTCCATCCATTAGAACCTCTAAGGGGCTCTAATGATTAAATTAGTTGGAAAAAATGTGATTTGATAAGTTTAGAACCTTGGTTAGTAAAATTGATTTTTTCTTCCTCCAATGTTAGAATTCCATAGGGGTTCTTAATTTTTTTTTAATTTTTGTTTTATTAGAATGATTTAAAATAAAAGCATACATAAATTTATTAATAAAAATTACATAAAACATATGAAAGGTACAAATACAAATCAAAAACGAGAAAAGCCGATTAGTAGAAATCTTGATTTGTTCCAAATTTTTGTCAAATATGTTCAACCAAATCAGCTTTCAATTGTTGATGTATTGTTTTATCACGAACTCGATTCCGAACGCTCATCATATTGCCGAGATTTGAAGACATATCTGTAGAATACGTGAAATCCACTTGTGAACTTCGGTTTGATTCCGGTTGTGCGAAAACTGATACATCAAACTGACAAACCAACAAGCTTGGGACTTGATGCAAAATAAAAAGCAATTCTCTTCCAAAACGCTATGGCCTTTTGCTCATTACCAATTACAGGATCTTTGGAAGTGTTCAGCCAAGCACTGATGAGAACAAGATCTTCTGTTGGTGTCCACTTACGCCTTTCTTTACGGTCAGTAACAAATTGTGCATCTTGGGCCCATTCGCTACCGAAGACAGAGACATCGGAGGCTCCAAGTTCATCTACACTAGTTGACGGATGAGGGTTTTGACTGTTTAGAAGGTTTATAAAGCCTGATGTATGGCCGTATGAATCCATAAATAGAGAAAGGAAAAGGAATGTGCAAAGGAGGAAGGGTGAATTCATCATATTTAAAAAGAGAGGTTTTGGTTGTTGAATTTATGTCTAACCAATACACAGTTACTGAAAAACACACCTACCATAATCACTCTCTAACAATTGACACAATACTGGCTCGGACACAATTTATGTCTAACCAATAAACAGTTAATGTCCATTTAACTCAAACTCAGACACGACCACATCACACTTAAGTCCATTTAATTCCAAACCTAAACCGTTTCTAACATGCATTAAAAGACAAGTATACTAACCACTTGCCAGTGACACGTTTGGACTTAGCTTGATGCACTTGGTACAGAGTAAAGGTGGGATCTTTGGCAATTTGCTCAGCCAATTCCTTGATGCTTGGATCCTGAAAGACAAAACAAACAAAACTCAGTTCAACTATAGAATCAAACAATACCCAAAACCAAAATAAAATAAAATAAATAGGCTTACATTGAGATAATCAGCAAACGTATCTGACTAATGACGTGAGATAAAACTCAATACCACGATTGTTGTCTGAACTTGAAGCCATCGGATATCACGTTAATCCCTATTAATTTACAGACAATTAATCAGAAAATCTAAAAAGAGAAGATCTTCATATTGGAATTGAGAGATGGTCCTTAAATCAAATGTACACAGAGCTCAAATCAAATAATTAATTCACTATCAAAAACTCAAAAGTCTAAAAAAAAAATGAAGATCGAGAACAATCCAGAATCTTGTAGCCTTGAGATCGAGAGAGATGAAAATCTTACAGAGAGAGAGCTTCGAAACTGTGTGAGGAGGAAGAAGGACCGAGATGTTGAAGAAGAACTCGTTCTCTCTCGATTGCTTTCTCCATTTTTTTTTTGCTGATTTCGGCGAACAAGGGTAGAGTCGTTCCCTTGCTGATTTTACCAATCGATCGCCGATGAAGAGAGCTACCACCGATCGACCGCAGATTTCGGTGATTTCATCCACAGATTTGGAAGAGGAGGAGGCCAAAGGACATGCATGAAAAGAAAGCGATAAAGAGAGAGACGGGTTTTGGATTCCTTTTCTCTTTTACAAGTACCCAATACAAAACCGCCGCGTAGGGGTTATTACCAATTCTAAAATGCCTCTGTTTATAACCGGTTCTGTGCTGTTTATAACCGGTTCTGTGCTGTGGGGTTATTACCAATAGGGCTGGGTTGCGGGTCAAACCCGCCCCGCTGACCCGCCAACCCGCGGGTTACAAAGTTTTTTTTTGTCAAAAAATCCGACCTGCACAACCCGCGAACAAATAAATTTGTACCCGCACCCGCCCCGCTTAATTTTTCGGATAACCCGCGGGACCCGCGGGTTATATTTTTATTTTAAAAAATATTTATTTAATTTAATTTTTGTAAAATATAATATAAATAATATATTTATAATTAAAATTTTAAATATTTTAAAATATTTTGATTATTATTTTTTAAAATTCCCATATTTTCTTTACAAAATATACATTTTTACAAAAAAAAATGTAAAAAAAAAAATTGCGGGTTGGCGGGTACCCGCGTTTCAAAATCCACCAACCCGCACCCGCCCCGCATAAAATGCTCATAACCCGCACCCGCACCCGCGAATCAATTTTTCTAAATTGTTCGACCTGTACCCGCCCCGCGGCGGTTCAAACGGGCCGGGCCCCGCAGGTAAAAACTCATATTCCCATGCTTAATTACCAATTCTAAAATGCCTCTGTTTATAACCGGTTCTGTGCTATTTATTCATTTTTCATTTATTTTTTTGTGTTTTTTTGATTAAGAACCTTTCCTAAAACTAATGGAGGTGCTCTTATTATCTTTAGTTTTCCAAGTCCGTGTAATAAAAATAAAAGGGGGTTACTCTTTGTTTCCTTCTTTATATAAGTTCTTTGGTGCAAACAAAAAGTAAGAATCTTTTCGTACACGACGATGAGGATCCGGAAACGACAAGTGCCTCTCCCTCTTTCGTCTCTCTTACCTGTTCCTCTCTCAGATCTCTACTCTAACCGGTCTCCGACGTCCGCCGCTCGATACTTTCACGGCCAGGACATAGACGGAGGCAGTTCTGCTTCTCTTCTTCATCTTCCGCTGATTCAAAGAGATGTGACGAGCAAGAAGGAGGAGAAAGCTTTGGTGAGTTCTTTTTTCGTATACGCTGAGCTTGAATTATAAACAATTCTAGTTGTATTTATAATCGACCGATAAAAATACTTGATTATTGGGTGCAATTTGTGTTTTGTTTATAATTGGGTTTTACACCAGAGAATAATTGTTCTTCATTTGCAAAATCTTAATTTGAAGGATCTTATGTTCAATTGCTCTTTTTTGTTTTTCTAAAAGGATAATGGTGATGGAGATGATGTAGACGTGAAGAGCTGTACAGTTGCATCGGGCAGGTAAGTGAATTCTTGAACTGTATTGTATAAACTCTCTTTGTTCTACACTTCCATGTTATAACTTTCTGGTGTAATAATAATTGGGATAACAGTTTAACTAAAAGATACAAAGTTTGTTTTTCTTATTTTTCGGCTTTGTAAAAGATCCAAGCCTCAAAAATACCCAAAACACAGAAACATGATCTCAAAATTAAAACTTCCATGGTCTTTAGAACTTAGCTAGAAAGTTTTTTTGTTGTATGTGGTTAACGTTTTGCAGATGGAAAGTTGTAAATTCAGTTTCTTTTGTTATGGTTGTATAGTATCGTCATTCTTCTCACATCTTTAACATTTTGGGAATACAACTGTAGTTAGTATTAGCGATAATGATAACTCTAAACATGCACACCTCATGACGGTGCATGTTAGCATGGTCCCCATATCGACCCCTATACTATCTTGTGTGCTCTCTCTATTAATCTTCTTTTTACTGCACTCCAAGATCACTTTCATCTCTTTATATTAATTTTCCCTCCTTGTTGCTTCAAACTATCGCAGCAATAATGTTAATTCCCAAGGAGAATCCGACTTTTCAACACAAGGTAACACATAGAGCTATCTTTTTGGTGAAATGAAGCTTTATGTTATTTTTGTTGCACCAATGACCATTCGTATATGTTTTCTATATTATTAGCTGTGGAGAAGAATGAAAACGTTATTACTTTGAGGAAGAGAAGAGGCTATACAAGCTTCGAGGAACAAGAAGAGGATGAGGATGAGGATGAGGAAGAAGAAGAAGCTAATAAAGGGAAGAAGAAAAGGAAAGCGAAGAAAAAGAGCAGTGATGTATTAGAGGAAGGATCACGGTGCAGCCGCGTTAACGGTAGAGGATGGAGATGTTGTCAGCAAACTCTTTACGGCTATTCTCTTTGTGAGCATCATCTTGGTAAAGGAAGGGTAAGGAGCACGAGCAAGAGTTCCGGCGGTCGTGGCGGCTGCCAGAAAAAGTCGGTGGTGGCCGTGGAAGTGAAGAAGAAGAAGAGAGTGAAGCTTGGAACGGTAAAGGCGCGTTCCATAAATAGTTTGCTTGGACAAACCAGCACAAGTAGTGGAGTGAGTGAGATAAGCGCACCTGCTGATCAGTTTGCTGCTAATGATAAGTGAGTCATATGTATATGTTTAGGTACATATGATGATAATGGACATAGCTCTATGTATCGGATGTGTAGATTGATCGAGACCTTAATGGCGCTTCTTCTTGATCATCCTATGTATATATTTTTGGTGGATATTTCAGTTTCAACGATACATTGGTTTCTCAGGGTCATAAACTCATAATCAAAACATTTTTTTGTTATAAAAAAATCGTTAAGTAATGATGAAAACATATATAACTTTTAAATTTTTAATTAATCCGCCATGCTGCGTCTTAGTTTACTGTAGCATTTTGATTAAAGATTCATAAGCCACATTGCAGAATTTGAACTTAGCTTCAGCCTCAGCCTGTTTATATACATTCAAGAGTTATAACACAAATTTATAAAAACACTTGCAATGAAGATTGTAAAAGATTCTTATTAGTTTTTACGTACCTTGGTAGAGTCATCATGATGATCAGGATGCCATTTTAATGCACAAGCTCGATACCTAATCCAAAACAAAAGGAAGCAAGAAGTTATAAATGATCATCACGAGGAGTTGTAGATGGTTGCATGTGTTATGTCATGATAAAATTTAATAGAAAAACTCACGCATGTTTGACATCTTCAAGTGTTAAAGGAGCCCAAGGACTCAGACCAAGTGTTTCTCTATGAGAAGCTTCTATTGGGTCAGATAGTACTGAACCAAATTGAAAGTTTGATCTCCACGAGTTCCTAGATCTGTAACTTTCTTCTTCTTCTTCATCTTCATCTTCGTCTAGTTCTTCATCTTCATATTGTTCTAGATCTTCATATAGTTCTTTATCTTCGTAATTTAGTTCTTCCTCTTCTTCTACTTCTTCTACTACCTCTTCTTCGTTGTTATAATGTCTACGTGTTGATATCCACGAGGTCATACAGAAACCAGAATACCATGAAGGGTGATACCACCAAAGATGATCCGCCGCTGCATAGATTAAATAATCGAAACCTCGGGGGCGTACACCAAATAAAGATTGGAATACAATATCAAAGTCTTTATCCTCGCAATCAAATTGACCTTCAAAATGTAACACATGTTTCTTAATACGAATTTTGTATGTAATTGCACCTTGTGATTCAACAAAGCTACAACTTGTGATATATTTTTAAAAGGGACAACCACCTACTTTCACGTGTATTCAGGTTTTCTTTTGCCTTTTTAGCAGCGGCCTAATTAATGTGTAATTACACCAAGAGCGTTAAAAACAGTTAACTCATGGACAAGAGACATTATACACTAGAGCTAAAACGTTTTGTTTGTGTTTTGGTAAGTTATAAGTCTCATTTACCTCTTCTCTTTCACGTCTAAGTTCTTCCACAGCACGATGTACTTTTTCTTGATGCTCCCTCAACAACTTCTTAACATTTGATTTCTGCCAAAAAAAATTAAGCAGCAGTACTTTTCTAAAACACTATCTCAAAAATCAAGAAGAAGTAGACATAGATGCATATCAATTAATCACCAAAACATACTTTTCCTTGATGCTCCCTCAAAAACTTTTTTGATCTCTTGTTCTTCTTAGCCTTTGATTTCTGCTTGAAAAGTTTTTAAAAACACACACAAAATAATAATCAGAATTCAGAAGCTGTATATTCAGGAACACCTGTTAAAAATCTATCTAAAACGTAGAGAAAACACATCCTTTTTTTTCTCAAAAACCTAAAATAAACTGTTGAAATATTGATACATATCAATTATTCTAGATATACCCACGGAACTAGAAGGTGAGGAACCACGTTTGCGTTCCAAGACAGAAGTGGAATGAAAAAACGCAATATTCAAGAGAGAAAAATACTTTTGCGGTCTGAAAATTGCTGTTTTAGCAACAGCGTTCATCTTTCTCTCAAAGACTAGTACACAACACTGCGTCTGGATCGAATTATGTGCGACTCAAGAAGAGCTTTCCTCAGAGAGAAGAAATTTAAAAAATAGTGTATTCTCCAATTTTTTTTTGTTTTAGGGTAAAAGAAAAATAGATAATAGAATATTTACTCAAAAGTTTTTCTTGATCACCAAGGACTTACCATAAATGATTATCAACGTGTTGGGCGGTTAGGCTTCGAGTTCAAAAGGACCAAACACATAAAAGAAAAGAAAGAAAAAAAGAGCTGTTTAGAGGAAGGATCAAGGTCCAGTGAAAGACAGTGTTGGTGGAAGTGAAGAAGAAGAAGAGAGTGAAGCTTGGGACTGTAAAGGCGCATTCCATAAGTAGTTTGCTTAGACAAACCAGGACAAGCAGTAGAGTTGGTGATGTTGTTGTTGCTACTGAGAGTGAGATAATTGCACCTGCTGATCAGTTTGCTGCTTATGATAAGTAACTCTGTCGATCAGCCTTTACAGTTGATGCAAACTTTGATTCAATCTTTCACTTTGACAGGTTAAGTCACAGAAGCAGACGTAAGAGATACCAATATACACTTGATGCAAAGTTTAGAGAGAACACAATATTTCGATTTAAAAGATATGAGAGGACAATACATAGCAGTGCTTGGATGATGTATAGTATATTGGTTGGTCAAGGTCATAAACTCATAATCAAAACATTTTTTTTTGTTATAAAAAATCTCCATGTAATTATAAAAACATACATCACTTTTAATTAATCCACCATCTTTGCATTCTTCAAGTAATCTTAGCTGACTGTAGCTTTTGGATTAAAGACTGATAAGCCACAACGCAGAGCTTGAACTTAGCTTCAGCCTCAGCCTGTTAATAGTTTCAAAAATAAAAACAAAGAGAAAAAGAACAATTACAATGAAGATTGAAAGATATTCTTATTGGTTTATTACGTACCTTGGTAGAGTCATCATGAAGATCAGGATGCCATTTTAATGCACAAGTTCGATATCTAATCCCAAAAAAAAGGAAGCAAAAGAAGTTAAACATGATTATGAGGAGTTATAGATGAATGCATGTGTTATATCATGATGAAGTTTAATAAACAAACTCACGCATGTTTGACATCTTCAATTTTCAAGGGTGCCCAAGGACTCAGTCCAAGTGTTTCTCTATGAGAAGCTTCTATTGGGTCAGACAGTACTGAACCATTGGACTTTGATGAACCATAGCCATCTTCTTCCTCTTTTTTCTTTTCATCAAATCGAGATTTTGATCTCCACCAGTTACTAGAACTGTTGCTTTCTTCATCTTCGCTTAGTTCTTCTTCTTGCTCTTCGTCTTTGTCATAAAATCGATATTTTGATCTCCAAGAGTTGCTAGAGGAACCAGAAAACCATGAAGGGTGATACCACCAACGACGGTCCTCCTCTTCATAGATTGAATAATCAAAACCTCGTGGTACACCAAATAAAGATCGGAATATAATATCAAAGTCTTTATCCTTGTAACCAAATTGACCTTCAAAAATGTAACACGTTTCTTAATACCACTATGTATCAAAAATGCGACATGTTTAAAAGGGTTATACAACCACTTACTTTTACGTGGACTCTTGGAGTCTTGGTTGCATTTATTCAAGTTTTCTTTGGCTTCTTTGGCCTTTTTAGCAGCAGCCTAATGGTTTAATTACACAAAGAGCGCTAAAAACGTTTTTGTTTGTGTTTTGATAAGTTTTAATTTGTCTCATTCTCATTTACCTCTTCTCTTTCACGTTTAAGTTCTTCCACGGCACGACGTACTTTTTCTTGATGCTCCCTCAAAAACTTTTTGGATCTCTTGTTCTTCTTATTAGCATTTGATTTCTGCTAGAAATTCAAAACCAAAAAAAAAAATTTAATCTAACAATCCTTTTTTCTAGAACACTAGCGAGAACACTAAAGAATACACAGTAAATGTAGAAGCAATTGACAAAATATTAAATCTTAGATATACCCACGTACGGAACTAGAAGAAGAGGAACCACGTTTGCGTTCCAACACTGGAGTAGAATGGATAAACGCAGTTTTCAGGAGAGAACAATAGCTTTGCGGTCTGGAAATCGCTGCTTTAGCGGCAGCGTTCATCTCTCTCTCTTTCTCTCTCTCTCTCTCTATCAAAGATTAGTACACAACATTGTGACTTGATCGAATTATGTTCGACTCAGAAATATTTTTTTTCCAGAGAAGCAAGAAAAAAAAATAGTTTATTTTCCATTTTGTCTTTTAGGTAAAATAAAAACAGAGAATGGAATGTTCACTCAAAAAGTTTTTTTTTTTGCTTGAGCACCAAGAACTTTCCATAAATGATAATCCACATGTTGGGCCAGTGTAATTGGGCTAATGGGCCGTTGCAGTAGTAACCTTTTAATAATAAAAATGAACAGAACAAAGGTTTTGCTCTGAGATGAGCTCTAAAATGAAGCAACTTGGAAACATTAATGTAAGTAATCAAACACTATCTAAGCTCTTTTAATCTTAGTTCACTCCTAGCTTTTCGCATAAAGATTGATAAGCCACACTGCATAGCTTGAACTTTGCTTCAGCCGCCTCCTGTTTCAATACACATCACACATAAGAGAATGAAGATTTCAAATGGAGGAGATCTAATTGGTTTATACCTTAGTAGAGCCTTGATGACGATCTGGATGCCATTTCAATGCGCAAACTCGATATCTGAGATATAACCAAAACATAAGTTTCATGTAAAGTAATGAGACGATGAAGTGAAGTAGAAGTGTACTCACGCATGTTTGACGTCTTTGAGGTTTAAAGGACCCGAAGGACTAAGACCAAGTGCTTGTCTATGAGAAGCTTGGTTCGGTTCAGACTCACTCTCAGAGTCGCTTGACTCTGTTGAAGTTGTATAGTCATCTTCATCTTCTTCGTATATTCGATGATGTTTCGATCTCGAAGACCTTGATGATGAGTGGTTCCGCTGATGCCATCGAGGAGGTTCATCGTCTTCAAAGGTGAATGAAAAAGAGAAACCTCGTGGTCCACCGGGGAAGATATAGTCAATGTCAAAGTCCTCATCCACTTCGCAAAAATCAAAGTTCCCTACACATTAAGAATAAAGAAGTGCTTTAATAAGAGTATGTAGATGAAGACGCTAAAGACATTTCACTTACTTGGACCGTGTTTGCCGTTCCATTTCCCTTTAGGTTCCTTGGCGTATTGTTTTTTAAACCAAGAGGTTCGCTTCTGTGAGGAAGGAGGCTCTTTGTAGTCAAACTCATCATGCCAGCTCTGTAATCAAAAACGTCAAAGTTACTTAAACAAACCGAACAGCAAACACATGATAGCAGAGAGAGATTAGTTCATAGTACCGTAAACATGTTTGATGCGAAGGCATTCACGTTACGCAGCAACTCTTGCTTCTCTCTCATTCTTCTGAACCTCTTCCTGTGAACATTTGACTTCTACAGATAAATTAAATAAAACAGGAAACATCAGAAGATAAATTAGATCCCCCACATGTTCAAACATTAACACTAGTTTAAAAATTGGTCGGAACTTAGACAAGTAAAAACATCTCAAAGTCCCAGACTTTCAATTTATCAAACAAAAGCTAAAAAAGAAAAGCTAAGAACATGGCCATAGATCCACATCAGCTATATACATAAACCCAAATCAAATGGTCGGAACTCAGACAAGTGGAACATCTCAAAGTCCCAGACTTTCAAACAAAAAGCAAAGAACATGGTCATTTCATCGATCCATGTAAATGCCAAAGCACGAAACTTTAGCTGATGGGTTCAACGAAAAATCAAATTTTGAAGGAGAAAGAGAAAGAGAGAGAGACTAAACCGAATCCCAGGAAGTGCGACGTTTGCGTTCCAAGACGGGTGTGGAATGAAAGAACGCAGCTTTCAGGTGAGATGATACGCTTTGTGTTCTGAGAATCGCAGCTCTAACGGCGGCGTTCATCTCCGGGAGGTAAGAGATTGCGTATTGAGAAGGAAGGGAAGAAGAAAACTAAAAGAGCCGATGAGGTAGACTCGGTCTTTGACTCGGTGTGTGGACTCGTGATAAGGGCATATACTTCGCTGGCAAAAAGCATTTTCCGCCAGTAAAAAGAATTTAGAGGAGGAAGGAAATTACATTTTTACCTCTTTTTTTTACTGTTTATTTTTCTCTGCCTCACGATCAAAAGTTTTTTTTTTTTTTCATCGATTTTTACAAGATTCATACTGATTCTATAAATCAAACTGGATCCATGTGAACGACAAAAGGTGACTGCTATCTAACACTGTGTTCTAATCTATCGTAAAATGTTAAATGTCACCGTAAAATGTTGTGAAACCACTTGGAAATTAGAATGTATTGAGTATATTAATCTGCAATTGAATTTTTAATGATTAGATAACTTTTATATATTTTTAAGACAAGACACAAATTATGTAAATGAATTTTCAGAGAGTTATATATTTTTCGATGGGATTTGAACAAGTAATTCATTTTATTCTTATTTTATAATTTGAGAATTTTAGTCAGTAAACCAGTTTTCGTTGGTGAACGGATTATTATTTGAGTTGTGTATACAGTATACTATACTTGTTCAAAATGCATTCCGATATGTCATGTGTTTCTTTTCTGGTTATTGATAGCTTCTATAAAGCATCTAATTGAACGGGTAAATATACTTTAATTAATTTATCATACTGCAAATGATTTTTCTTCAAATACTATGAATGATCATCTTTACTCTTCAGTCTCCACATAATACAAATAAAAAACCATTCTATGAATTTGACAACACAAGTTCGTTTGGTTTGTTTTTTTTTTGGTAAAATATTAAGCTTACCATTTTCTGAAGAAATTACAAAGTTGTTGTTAAACAATTTATTACAGAGATAAAGAAACAGACAACAATCCAACTTAAGAGCATGTTCAACGCAGGCACGGAACTATAGGTTTTTTTTTTTTTTCCGTCTGCTAAAACAAAAATTAAAAGAAGAGCCAATCGCGGACCACCACGTGTCAGTGGGACCCGCGATCAGTGGAAAAAACAAAGAAAGATCGATCTTTATTCTCTTACTTTTGTGATCGGTTTTAAAAGTTTTTGTGGGGCCTATGCATTTAGAAACCCACTTATTACCGGCGATAATTATGGTCTAAACAACTTCCTTTGGTTTGTTTATTGTAACTTTATTACGTTACAATCATGAATTCGTGATAGTTATTGCAACACTATAGGGTATCATTTACTTACATCATAACTTCTATTCTCCAATATTTAGAACATGTTTTCTCACACAAAAAAATTAGAACATGCCTATGGATATATCTAATAGATTATTTATTAGAACATATATCCACAACTATAAGTTTTATCACTACTTAGAGTTTTTATTTGGGTTACCCATTTTGTTTAATTTGTTTCTATAACATATGTGATATGTACTTATATTATGTTAACTTTGTCTTAAATCATTAATCAAGAAATAACTTTTAAATAAAATTATGTATTATGTAATAAGAAACAAATTCGTATTTAGGAAATAAATCAAAATTTGTATTTAGGAAATAAATCAAATACATATTTAGGAAATAAATCAATTATAATATCACATTATTCATGGTTTTAGGTGTTTTGCAGGTTCCACATGTCAAGTAATTCAAAACAATTATATATGCAATTAATATAGCATAAAGTTATTTTGGGTTAAATGATTAATGTTTTCACTTTAAAAAAGGCTAAAAGTAGAAACTAGACACGTGTCTGCGTGTAGTAACAAATAATATAGCCAAAAGATGCACCTACGTACATGTATTCATTCTTATTACAATTTTGTTAGATTTCTTTTTTGTTGCATTTATTTTGCAGGAAGGGGATTTATGCGTGTTGGACTCAAGCTTATCATTCCATGCCACTATATAAACGCAACAAAGCGGTACGATTCTTGTCAAACGCGATCTTGTTAGTGAGACAGAGAGAAGAACAAACGAGAATACACCCCGTCTAGAGATGAATATAGCACTCTTGCAAGTAAGAAAAGGATGGTGGTTATACATTTGAACCCTTTCTCGTAATTCGTACATATCTATTTTTTTTCTTTTACTCTTTTTGTTTGTACTTGTTTTTGCACCAATGTTAATTAGCCATTGTTTTCAATGAAATAGTCAGGGTTCCTATGAGGTACGTACCATCATCCGCGAGTGGAATTTGATGGTTTTAGCTCTCTTTTTCAGTCTATTCATAGACTTTAGTTTCTGAGTTTTATTGTTAATATAAATTGGATATTTAGTTTGTACTCGTTAATTTTACCAATTTTTACATTGTTTTACTCAGAAAGTGATATTTTTTACATTAGGCTTTTATTTAGAAAAAGTGATAAAGTTTTAAAAAAAATATGAATATGGTAATCGACCCGCATATGTAGCAACAAAATAAAAGGGAAAGTAAGTTTTTGCACTATGAACTCAGAACGTTTGCAGATGTGAACCTACTTCATAACCATCCGAGTCAAATGATCTCTTGGTACATTGGCCCCTAATAATATTCTAAATTTACGGGCCCTGAAGCCAGCGATTCATCAGCTTGCTACTGCTACCTAGAGTAAAGGAAATTTGAAACTTTCGCTTAGGACAACATATTTTTATGAAAAAAACAATTAGAACATATATATATATATATATATATATCCATAAACAAAATGTTTGGATTGCTTCTCTATTAAATTACTTTTTAAAAAATATTTATGAAAGAAATATAAAACTATAATAAAGCGCATATTTCTGCCAAAATGTTATTTCAAAAATGATTCTGATTAGTTCTTCTATTCCATCAAAGAACATTTGGTTTAGGGCATCAAAAACAATTGGCGCCCTGCTGCTACCAGGACCAGCTTTGGCGCAGATGACACTGACATGGTGCCTATCGTGTGCGACAACGGAACTGGAATGGTCAAGGTAAGGAGACAAGTAAAACACTCCTTTTTAGTCCGCAATGTTCTAACTGTTTTAACCTCAGTTTATGCCTTTGCATGAAAAAAAACATGAAAAAAACATATTTTAATATTGTAGATATTTTCAGTTTTTATTTTCTACAAAATATTTTGCATAGTGAAAAACGCAAACAAAAGTATATCTTGTGTTTGCCCGTTTACATTTATAATTAACAACTAGGTTAAGACCCGCGCCTTGCGCAGAATAAACATTATATATAAAAATTATTTTATATATTATATGTTTATAGCATATTATGAAATAATAAATATATATTGAATAATTAAAAAGTCATTATCTACTACTTATATAATTAAATTGGTGCGAACATATAAATAAATTTAATAAATCGAAAAAATACTTTTTCTATTTGATATGATATATAATTAAATTTAAATGATAGTAACATATATATGGTATATGTTAATATTAATATTTATTAGATGATACTTTTTGCTCATTTTTTTTATCATTTGTATCTGTTATAGCAAAAAGTCTAAATTAGTGACAACAAAATTTTCACTGTGTGAATAGTGGTTTAAGTAATTTATAATATTTTAAAAAACTAAGCTGTCAATATTTTTTCAAATTTTTTATCAAAAAAATGTTCAAAGTAAATTTCAAAATTACGATATTTATGTATTTTATATGGCATATAGTTTAATTTAAAATGATACATATATTTATATATCTTTTTTTTATACTTATTAAATGAGACTTTCAACTTATATTTTTTTTCAATTATTTGTATTATGTCATAACAAAAAATTTAAATCATAGATCACAAAATTTGAATGTAAAACTTTTAACAGTTTTAGTAATTTATACTCGTTTTTAAAAATTAAAAATATAATATATAAATAATTTTTTTTAATTTTTATTATATAGTTACTATGATTGTTTAATTTATTTTAATAGCTTAAAATTAAACAAATATAATTATAATACACACTTATTTTTATCAAATCTTTATTATTCTAAATCATTAATTGTCATATATATTTTAGCCACATTAGGTAATTCCGTAATCTTATTTAAGGAAATAATGAATCACATTAATAATGTATTTATTGTGGTTTAATAAAAAGCTTATTATATATTTAAATGGATCAACATATTTTTCTAATGATTGTAAGAATCATTCTAGTGATGACACGTGACTACAAAAAAATGTTGCAATGCTTATCAAATAATATATAGGAGATCTAATTTTCATAAGATACTTCCGGTCGTGCATACATTTAGAAAATATACACTACATATAAACAAACAAAACAAGACAGCATGTTGTGATGATTGGTAAAATGTGCTGAAGGCGGGGTTAGCTCGAGACGATGCACCAAGCGCTGTGTTTCCAAGCATCGCTGGCCGTCCACGACACATGGAGCATATTAACAATTGGGATGACATGGAGAAGATTTGGCACCATACTTTCTACAACGAGCTACGTGTGGCTCCTGAAAAACACCCTGTGCTGCTCGGTGAAGCTCCTCTAACCCCAAAGGCCAATCGAGAGAAGATTACCCAAATCATGTTTGAGACCTTTGATGTCCCTAAACTATACGTTGCCAATGAAGCCGTTCTTTCTCTCTATGCCTCTGGTCGTACTACAGGTAAAGCCAACTTTTTATTTATGTTTTGAAAAAATAAAGGTAAAATTTAAATTTAAATTTAAATTTTCCAATTAATTAAAAAGAGTATGTTATTTTTTTCCGTCAACCACATGTAAGAATATGTTAGAAATTAAAATTTGGTTAGTATTTAATATAGAATATGTTATTCTTTAGGCATATGTTTTCTATATGTTTTTGTGAGATAAATATCCAAAAGCTGAATATAAGCACAAATAGCAATGATGCATTGGACGTCTAGTGGTTTAGCATAAAAAGTTGGGTTCGTTGTACTTCTGATTTGAATTTTTTTTCAAAAGATATTTTACGCCATGTTATAAGGTATTATTATGAACAAAACTTAGGTTCACCCCATAGGGTGAACTTTTAAATTCACCTCTCATTCTAGAACCAATCAAATTGCCACGTAGATAATTAATTAAAAAATATTAAATTTATTTTAAAATAACTAAAAAAAATAATGCTAATTTTAACAACGCTGACACCGCCATCTAAACCGTAAACCCGAAATCTTAATTTTTTAACCCTAAACCGTAATTCTAAAACCCAAATTCTATACCCTAAACTCAAATCCTAAACCCTAAAACCAAACTGTATATTCTAAACCCAAATCCTAGACCCTAAACCCAAACAGTAAACCTTAAATCCAAACCTTATACCCTAAACCAAATCCTAGACCCTAAACCCAAACCGTATACCCTAAACCTAAATCTTAGACTTAAAACCCAAACCGTAAACCCTAAACCCAAACCCAAACCCTAAACCTAGATGCTATAAGGTTTGGGTTTAGGGTCTAAGATTTGGGTTTATGGTTTGGGTTTAGGGTTTATGGTTTGGGTTTAGGGTTTATGGTTTGGGGTTTATTGTTTGGGTTTAGGGTATACAATTTGAGTTTAGGGTATATAATTTGGGTTTAGGGTATAGGATTTGGGTATAGGGTTTAGGGTTTGGGTTTAGGATTTAAGGTTTAGGGTTTAGAATTTAAAATTTAGGGTTTACGGTATTCTGTTTTTTTAGTTATTTTTAAATAAGTTTAATATTTTTTAATTAATTATCTACATGGCAATTTGATTGGTCATAGAAAGAGAGGTGAATTTAAAGGTTCACCCTAGGGGGTGAACCTAAGTCTTGTTCTATTATTATCAACTGGTCCCCTGGGAAAAAATAGGATTTGGTGCAAACTACTCCCAGTTAAAATAAATAAATAAACACAAAGGAACAAGAGTTTGTTTGGTTAAGTTAATTTATGAAAATGTGATTTTAACAAGTATATATTTCATTAGTTGAAAATTGAAATGATTGGTGCATGAGGTCTTATCCTACTGATTTTTCTTCTAGGTATTGTGGTGGATTCAGGAGATGGTGTAAGCCACACAGTTCCCATCTTCGAAGGGTACCCACTCCCACAGGCGATCTCGCGTCTAGACCTAGCAGGCCGCGACATAACCGACTACCTCACCAAGATCATGATGGAACGTGGCTACACATACACCACAACAGCGGAGCGTGAGGTTATCAGAGACATCAAAGAGAAACTAGGTTACATAGCTCACGACCTAGACCAAGAAATGAAGAGAGCTACTGCGAGCTCAGCCATCGATAGAACCTACGAGCTTCCAGATGGTCAAGTGGTCACGATAGGAGCCGAGAGATTCAGGTGTCCTGAGGCTCTTTTTCAGCCCTCCTTGGTCGACATGGAAACTTGTGGTATTCATGAGACGACTTACAATTCAATCATGAAGTGTGATGTTGACACAAGGAAGGATTTGTTCGGAAACATTGTATTGAGCGGTGGCACAACGATGTTCCCTGGGCTTGCTGATAGGATGAGCAAAGAGATGGCTGCGGTTGCACCTGCTGGCATGAAGCTTAAACATGTGGTTGCTCCTGAAAGGAAGAACAATGTTTGGATTGGAGGCGCCATTTTGGCTTCTTTAGACAGTTTTCAACAGGTAAATTATTTGGATATCATATGGTTTTTAATCAAGTTAATGTGGTTTTTGTTGTAATGCATGTGTGAATATGCAGATGTGGGTGACTAAGGCTGAGTATAACGAAAATGGACCGGGGATTATTCACAGAAAATGCTTCTAATAATTAAGTTTATCAGCCTTAAATCATCATTTGTTCTGCTGATATATATATATATATATATGCTTTCTTCTTCTTAGTGTTATGCCTGGTGAAATAAATCGTGTTGAGGGAAGCAATATAATTGACTTCTTTGTTTGTATTAAGTTAACTTTTTAAAGTAATTTATTTTTCTCCCATAATATGAAAAGGAAAATGACAAATTTCATCAATTTTAGATAATCAATAATTATATGTCAAGTCTTTTGAAAACATCAAACTGATTTTCTTCAGGGAACAAAAACAATCAAAATTATGTCAAACATACGAAATACTTGAGAGCTAACATGAAAAAAAAACTCTTTCAAATGAGCTCCATAGGGGCATGCACCCCTATGAGTTTAACCTTTGGACATATTCAATGTCTTTTCATTCATATTTTACGAATTGTCAATCATGTTGCAACATTTGCATTGTAAATACTAAAAAGATTAATGTATCAGATTCTTAAGAAAATAATACAACAAATCCAAAGATTTGACAAAAGTACGTCTTAAAGAAAATACATCTGTTTGTTAGGACCTTGGAGATCTAAGATTTTACCAAAAGGTAGCAATTCATTGTTGTGATTAACATTATAACTGAATGTTAAAGCTACGAGTATGACATTCCAGATTCCTTAGGTTCACCTGCCAAAAAAAAATAACCATGTTAGTGACTCTGAGATATGAAAGAAAATGGAGTCCAGTGAGGACCATCTCTGCCTCAAATTTCAACTCACCGCAACAGCAACACCGGTCTCACAGAATTTAGGAATGCAGATCAACCTCACCAGCTGACCTTCTGACCCTGCAACATTAATATATTAAACTTAAAGCACTGCTTGACCCAAAAGAATAAAAGGTAAACTACCTATCATGTTCTTATATAATCAAAGGAGATTGTACCTTTTACCAAACGGCTGTCATACTTGTCTTGATTCCCAACGAAGTAAACATGAGGGCAAGTTTCAATCAAGAAAGGGTCTCTATCCGTGAAAGGATAACAACCTGTAAAAAAAATGAATCAAACCAATGGACACTAAATGTACACTATGCAGAGGGGAATGTTAGCACTCACCTAGCGTATTAGGTGCAGTGGGAGCAAGATGCCTCCACCTCAGTGTTCTTTCGACGAAATCAAGCTTGCTTTCAGCCTCTGAGTACTTGTCAAGGTCATCAATGTTCTGACCAGAAGTACCAAGAAATCTGCAAGAAAATGTCAAAAATAGGTTTTAGCTCAGACGAACGAACTGCAGTTAAGAGATTGTGACCATACCTGATATTATCGACGTCAAATGAGTGAGGATTTGTACATGATCTGAACGTGTTATAAGGTGCTGATCCAGGGAAAAGGCATCTGTTCAGAGGCTGAAACAAAAGAAAACTTTGTCAATTCATATTTCGGTTTTTTCAATGTTTAGTTATGTAATCTGCAAACCTGCTGAGGTAATGCGAAGTTAGCTGGATCATTCAGGCCTGGCATTATATCCACTGAAACTCCTGCAGCTATCTACAAACAGTCCACAAACAAACAAAAAAAAAGAATTTGAAATTTTCATCTCAATAGAATTGATAAGACACATGTGGATCTTGTTTTTAACTGACCTGGTTTAACATGATATCAAGCTCTTTGATGGGCTCATACAGTGTTGATTGATCTTTTGAGGCCATGTTCTGCAGAAAATCAACCAATAATAATCATAACAGAGGCAGATAACTGAAGATGTGTATATCAGCAAGGGAAGTTATCAGTACCTGTCCAGTTAAGAGTTTACGGGGGAATTCAACAGAGTTTCCAGCAATCACCACATGAACTATCTGCGCTGCAAGGCCTAGCTCCTGTTCAAACCAACATAACTATACATTAGAAACTAAAAGGAAGAAAAATACAGAAAGTTAAAAAGTTTTTAAACCTCATCATCAGAGACATGCCCAGTTATATGGTCAACAAGAAGCTGAAATAGCAGAGGATTAGACGAATTGCTTCCAATGGAGAGACCCGACACTAGTAAAACGTATTTATCTTCCTCTGCAGAAGAAGATAAGATGAATTATAAGAGAATGCTTTAAGATGTGATGACAAGCAAAAGGAAGAGAAGATATGTAGACTTACTTAGATGATCCAAAGGACGCTCTAACTGAGGTGGTAAACCAGCTTCTAGCACATCTTCAACAACGAACTCACCAGCACTAGTTTCCTTCCCGTGCAATGCAACAACAACACCTACAATTCTCTAATTCTATCACTATCCATTTTCTCAAAGAATCTTTCGTCCAAGAGACATTACCGCAACTCAAACAATCAAAGAAGAGGGACACAACAATACCTGTGACATAAACTGGAGGCGAAAGAGCAGAGCCGCCAAGCTTAACTCTACCACTCTCGTCTTCTAGGATAAGACTATCATCAGGGTGCATGAAGTTATGAGGCTTAACAAGAGGAGTAACAGACCTCTGCAATTGTGTTTTAACATGTACTCATCAATCTCAATCTAGAGTTTGTAAAAGCAATGAACGAACCTCTTTAGAGTATTCATCAAGAACGCAAGGTTTAAGCTTCATATGCTTGAACAAGGTGCCCACAATGATGCATTCCTTTCCTTCCTCAAGTCCCAACACCTTGCAAACTGCAATACACACACATATTTAAATTTTCAAAAAAAAAAAAAAAAACAGAACTGTAAATTAAACGATGCGAACCCAACACCACACTCTACAAGAAAGTTATCTCCTTTTGTTGAGTTAAGTAAAAGCAAAAGGCTCTCTCACACTCACCAGGCAAATGGGGTTTCCAGGAAGGGGCAAGGGAGTAGAGAAGAGTTCTCATGAGGTGAAGACGGACGAAGTAAATCTGACTGTATTGCTGCCCTCTGTACATATCCTTTTGTATCTCGAACCGCTCATCCTGCTTCAATTCAAATATAAACCAAGTTCAGAATCACAATTTACAAACCCTAGCTTGCGCGCAGAGAGAGTCGTCGAATTAAAACAGAGAGGTGGGTGAACCAGGGAAGTGTAATCGGATTGCTTCCGTTCGTGAGTCTTCTCGGAGTCGATTTCCATGCCGGGAAGGAAGCAAAATTGGGGACTGACGAAAAATGTTATCGAACGAAAGAAAGAGACTCACTCTTCTTCATTTATCAGAGAGTGGAAAAGGGAATTTATTTAAACCGGATATCGACCGGTTTAACCAGGTAGAAATATATAATAGTATGCAATAATCTCAATCAACTTGTTATGAATTTAATACAAAACAAAACATTTGAAATAGATTAATTGTTATCATAATTACAATTTTAAAAGGAAAATAAATAATAGAAAATTAAAATACGCAAGAAAAAATTTATTAAAAAAAACATGATAAAACCGAAATGCCACGAAAAAGATCTTCAGAACTCATGATTTGCAATACTATAGAGAGAAATAACTAAGAATTAGTTTACCGAACAAAACATAGCTGATAACCAAATGCACTAAACTAATTGATATACATTTATCTGAAATCACCAATTTCTGGAACATCATTGGGTTTAAAAATAATTCTGGAAAATCCATCAATGTTGGTCACATACTTTAAACGACCTTAAAATGAAAAAAAAAAATAGGTGAGCAAAATATTAAGGGGATATCATCTCCAACAAATTTCTATTATAAAGTAATACTATAAATTAACTTCTCTCCAATTAAATTTTCAAAGTTGTAACACACCGACGACAACATTTGCATTTGTAGAATTCCATAAGTATTGGAAAACATGAGCACGTGCTCCATAAGCAACACACTTAATGACAATGTTACTGAAATGAATGAAAAAAAATCATAACTTAAAACTAGTTAAATGCGTAACTTTTAAGTTCAGATGTGAAATACTTATTCCATGTTTACTACAAAGAAACAGATCTTATGGTTAGTGAAATCATTGTTCCCGTTAGTAGGTTCTGTCATATATTCTTCAAGAAATCCTACTCCTACTACAACTCCTTACAAAAGAACAAAAATAAAACTTTAGACAATCACACTCAAAATATTGCCGATTTACGGCTATAATTAAACTTGACTATTAGAGAGAAGAAGATCAGATATAAACATATCAATAGAAAATTTAGGATGGGCAAATCCGTGGTAGAGGTCGGCAAACTTTGGAAAACAATAATAGTTGGACTTGAGAAATGGATCGATCATCGCAATGATAGAGGCCTTATTGAGTTTGATATGGTATCGTTACTTTGTCAATGACTTCCCTCCAATGGCATTTCAGTTGATGCATCCAAATCTCTGAAGAATGTGGCTTGGATGGTATTACCCTATTGAAAAACCAGTAAAAATGCGTCAGATAAAAACACAAATAGTAGTAAGACTAACCTAAATTTGTAACCTATTTAATTGACAAAACTTGGGCGAGAAGGTGTATACTAAGACTAACCTAAATTTGTTAGACACGATATCAAAACTTCCTAAAATTTCTCTACAAAATTTTGTAAATGGAATATAGTCGAGTATTAATTGATTGCAAATATTGAATCCATAATCTAAATTCCTTATATAAAACAATCACACTTTTTGATAAAGAATGCTAACCATAATCACCTCCTTAGTAATGATACGAAATTAAGCCAGTTAATCACTGCATATTATTAGGCTTTTAAACACGATTTGGTTACTAAAATCGTAACAGAAAAATATAACAAAGTTATTAAAAATGATTATTTTAACAATCACGATATCATTTGGCCTTGCTTGCTACGTTTTATTTAATGCCATACAGAGTAAACAAATAACTTTAATATTGATTGATTGAGATAAGTTTGAATTTGGTAGGCTATATTCATTCTGAATGTGTCAAATTAAACATTTGTGGTAGTAGTGCTTTTATTATTTTCAACTTAATATAGAGACGACATTATAGTTACAGATCTAAAAATTTGGACTCATACAAATAAGAAAACATATAAATGTCGTATGGTTCACTAATTTAGCTTGTCATAATCATACATATATCAAAAAGACAAAGTGGTATATTTGCTTTACAAAGCGACGTTCATATGGTTTTCATAGTAATGCTTTATTTTTTTTTTTACACTTTCATAGTAATGCATTATAAGGTTCTAGGAACTCTCCAAAGATTAAAAAAGATAACCAGATCTTATTATATGATATGTGATTGTATGTGGAATATATTAAATTACCGGTATTCAAAGTTTTTATATAATATGATATATGTATGAATGCATTATATAGTTTTTACACATTTTATATCACAACCCGTGAATTTATTTTTGTTACACATATTTTATATCACAACATGTTATTAATAACTCTCGAGATCACATTTTAATGCTATCACTATAACGTGAAGTGTATCCAAAAGATTAATAACTATCGAGATCGCATAAAATTTGCTCTTCGATATAGGAATGAATAATGTATTAGCATTAAACGTGGCTGGTTTTATTTGTTTGGTTAGGAAATAACAAAGAAGCTTATAGTATATTAATAGATTTATAATGTAATGGTCAATGACAATTTTGTAATTAATCTAGTTAACAAATAGTTTTTAAATTTAAGACGTAAGAGAGCTTGTGGTGCTGCCACATAGGAAA
The DNA here is from genome assembly GCF_000695525.1 of Brassica oleracea var. oleracea. Lineage (NCBI taxonomy): Eukaryota > Viridiplantae > Streptophyta > Magnoliopsida > Brassicales > Brassicaceae > Brassica > Brassica oleracea. Next base: position 51,750,618 of record NC_027751.1, read on the forward strand.
TGTCACGCATATAAATAACATATGAAGTAAATGTTATTTATTTACAATGTTCCTCAAATAATAATAAAGGGATGTTATGTCAATTTTAACAAATTTAAATCAGAACTAACATTAAATAAACCATATGAACTATCAAATTTAAATCAGAACTAACATTAAATAATATTGATTAACGATATTGAATTTAATTTCATCTGTTTAGTTTTTGAGATATCTACTGTTACATGTAAAATAATTAAAGAACAAATACAAATACATAGAGTTGAAGGATTTTTTTTGTGTCGACACAAGATGTTGATAAAAAAAAAATATCGTTTGAACAGATGATCTTCAGAACGTGGACTATTAAAAAAGCCTTATGGGCTTTATATGTTATCCCATTCGACAGATAACCTTTGTCTAAACTCTAACTGATCAACGCTTCTCTGAAGCAAGTAGGTTGAGGAGGTGGCATCATTCTTGGAGCACTATGGGCTTCATCTTTTCAATTTTTTATTATTAAATTTTTTTTCTTCATTTTTTGATTTTAAAAAAAAAAAAAAAAAACTAGACTAATCGTGGACCTCCACGACACGTGGGATCCGCGCTACAGTGATGAAATTTAAGAGAGAGGGATTCATCCCAAAGAGCTTTAGGAGAGAGGGGTTCATGGGATTAAATTATTTTATTTTTTTTTCGAAAGCATCACTACTCACAGAAACAGCTGTGAGTGAGTGAGTGAAAGATACGCGCCGATTTGAGCGCGTTGGATTATGAAGAATGTGAAAAATCTTGTAATCCCATCTTCAAAGGGGCTTGAGAAGTCATCCATTGGCTAATGGTTTTATAGGATGCTGCTGCTGCTGCAGTGTATGTGTGTGTAAGTAACAAAGGAAGCCCTTCTTTTACTCTCTTTGTTATTAGATCTCTCTAACGTCAAGGTTTATTTAGATTGTGTATGTGATCACTTTAGTTAAGAGTCTCAATGTCTCGCTGATCTCTATTTTCCTTCTGAGTATGATTCTTTTTCTAAGTATTTTCTATCGGAACACAAGAAAGAAACCATTTTTTATTGTCTGGTATCCGAGTAACTGATACATGTATTAGCCACACATAGGTGCGTATTACCCTATGAGTATTACCCTGTTCTTGCATCATTGTTAAGTTCCTTTATACTTTGTTTGTGTTGCTCTGGAGAAGCTCTATGAGATTGGAAACAAAGTAAAAGTTTTGCCTTTTTTATCATTTGATTTACTCATGCAATGATATTTCTTGGATGTTAATTGAACTTTCTGTAGCTTACCTTATCATATTATTCGTGCAGTTGTTAGATTGTTTAAAGAGGAGTGGTTAATGCCTTCTTGTGAATGATCTCTGTGCTTGCAGTGGAATCTTATTTTTCATGTTTATGATTGGTTATTTTGAAAGTGCTTGTTCCTCCACTGTTAAAGTTAAATAGTTTTTTTTTTTTCATGGATCTGCAACGTGAAATGTAGTAATGCTACTTGATTGGTTTTTTTTTTTAAAGTCCATATATATATATATATATATTTGAGAATGACGTAATGATTTTCTTCTTATGAGCTAATTAGAAGCGATATTTATGTGTGTTTTAACTTTGTGTAGTAGCTTTGGGAGTTTATAGACTATGAGAAGGGGTAGAGGGAAAGGGAGGAAGCAGAGTGCATTTGCTCAGAAGACCGTGGAAACGGTGAAGAAGAAAATATCCCTTACAAGAGAAGAGGAAGGCCACAGAAGCCAATGAGAGATGATTTCGAAGAGGAAGAGGAGATGGAAGAAGAAGAAGATATTGGTGATACAAATGAAAGCAAAAAAACAAGAGAACGAGAGGAAGAGGAAGTTATCTAATGGAGACAATGTGGATTTAAAAGAGGAAGAGAGTGTGTTAGGATCAAATCAAGCACGGATGGTTCCACGAAATCGACATCTACTGGGTTTAGACAGAATGGAAGCAGGAGGAAGGGTAAGCCGAGACGAGCTGTTGAAGCTGTTGTGGAATGTATGGAGTTTAGGAAAACATGATGATGGACAAGTTAACCTGATAAGGCTTTTCATTTTGTCTTTATTACCCTGTTTGTTTTTGCATTTTGACAACTTTGGATATCTTTTTGGTGTTTATATGATCCATTGAATCAATGGCATCAATCTCCATACCCTTTTCTTGTGTCTCATACGTTTAGTTTCAGACATTTGATCGTCCAAGCATGGTCTTGCATATTTTGAGAGAGATGTGAGTGGGATCCTCTCTTCTACAAAAGTTATAGTTGCAAATCCGGTAAGTTAGGCAAAATTTTGCAGCAAAGCCAGGAAAATAGCTTAAGAGAGACTGAGAAGAGTCGCTAAGACTTAGGAGACAGGTCTACACAATTTTGAATCAATAATTTTATAGTATTACTAGTGGTTTGTCCGCGGGAAAGTTTGTTAATTATATAACACAATATTTAGTATTAGTTATAAGATTTGATTTTTTATACTACAAATTAACACTTTTATGAATGGACTGCCAAAATTTCATTTTTTATATTTCAATTCATCTTAGGTCATTAACAAAATGTACCTTCATGTCTATAAATCATCTATGCCTTTGAAGCTTAGTTATATAGATTTATATTATGTATAATTTTTTGTTTATTAAATGTTTTTTTAATACGGGTATATCATTATTGTTACGTTTTGTATGCAAGTTCTAAATAATATTTTAGCAGTGATCAATAAATATTCAGAAAATAAACATTCAGTTTGTGTGTACACATTTTTGTGTGTTTGGATGATACTTTTTTCGTCTTTTGTTTTGTATTTTGTGGTGCTAATTTGTGATTGTAACTACTGTTAGTTGGATGATCCTGATTTTCTTTAACTGTTTGTGCTTTTTTTAGTTGGTATATACATAGCTGCTGGTCATATATATGGCTAATTTTATGTAGTTGCCAATATCTAATCTATTAAAAGAAGAGTACAAATTAAAATTACCCCTTAGTTTTGCAAGTTATTTACAATGGCATGCCACTAAATTATTAATTAACATATCTTTTAGGATTCTTTATCTTTTCATCTTTAATTAATGCATTTCCAAAATTAAATTATAAATAAAAAAACATGGAAACAATAATTTATAAATCTAACTTTTAGTATTAATTGTCCTTTCCTATTTTATTATATATATGTGTTTGGAAATAATAAATTATACATATATATATATATATATCGTAATTAAATACATACATTATATGAGAATTTAGGTACGTGTTCGGGTACGGATCAGTTTTTTGGGTATCAGATTTTTAGGTTTAAAATTAAACATTGTTCGAATATGATAAATTTTTGGACGAGGTTCGGATTCGGATCATTCCGGATCCAGATAGATTTGTAGAAACCTAAAAATATCCAAATAATTTATGTGTTTAGAAATGTCTTTATATAATTTATAAAAAATAAAAATCAATACACGCGTGCGGGTCAAGCTCTAGTTTTTGTTTAAATTGTAAGCTTGTAGAGTAAGTTAACTCATGTTGTTCTTGTGCCCAACCGTCGAATTATACAAAGTGTGAGAATCTTAGTATTAATGTTTAAATATCTAATGCTTTATATCTGTGTCATGCCCGTGTGCTTTGTATGACAATCTTCTCCTTCATAGTTAGTTGTAATCTTTAAGCTTTATATATGATTTTATTTTGGCACTATAATACCTGATGAACTTTAACCAAGAGAGCTCATTGTTCCAAGTAATACAAATAAATTAAAAGATTTTGGGCGTCAAGTGACTGAAAACCCAAATACAGAAGATTATGAAGCACGTCGTTCAGATGTCTTACATGCAAACCAATGAGATGATATATAGCTAAGTGTTCCCAAAACATATTAAGATGAGCAGCAGCCTGATTACTGGTGATGGTAATAAGGAAAGTGTTCATATATGCACATACAAATTTTGTTTTCATTTCACAAATTACTTACACCAGCCTACTATACTAAGAAATGAAAACTCCAAATATTCTGAGTTATACATGGATAAAAGTAACGTAATAATAATTCTTTATGAAAATACCAAAGCTCTTACATTATTCCTGTGTTAATATTATATATAACGGCCCAACATGTAAGACTTGAAACTTATATAAAGAACTACTGCAGCCCAAACAAAAATAAGTCTATAAACAATACGAAGCCCAAGAAGATAATAACGAACGCTGAAATCATAAAAGGAGAAGATTCGCTAGTTAGAAGCGAAAAGAAAAAGAAAAGAAGCCCCCTCCCTCTTCGACACGTGGCGGAAAAAGGAACAGGGTGTGCTGAAGTGGCACTCTAAGAAGAGTTTTTTTTGGCAACTTTCTTAGTATAGATTAGTAATCAACCCGCCCTACAGGCAGGAGTATGCAAATAAATGAAAAAAATAATATATTTTAAATATTTAATTTATTCTTAACTAAAGATAAACTTAATTTTGATATATATATATATACCTTTTAAAAATACGTATATGAACTGAAATTGGTCTATATATCTGTTTATTCAGAAAAAAAATAGGTGAGTAAATTTTTGTTTATTCAGTATTTTTTTTTTTTTGGTATATTTCTGTGTATTCAGTTTAGTTGGTGGATATGTTCTAGCGAATTGGTCCTTGCTTGCAAACCGAACCACAAACCGATTAATGAAAACAGAGAACCGATAATTTTGGTTTGGTCGGTTCCGTTTGCTTAGGTTTGTACCACATGCCCATCGTTAAAATCCAGCGTCGTTGAAGAATGAGAAGTTTCATGTTTGCTATTGGCAGTTTCGGGGAAATTGTCGATGTTGAAGAATAATAATGTGATCTTCTGTTTGTTATAAATCTTTAAATCTAGTTGCAGGTGACGTAAACATACATGTTTAAATTAATCCCATTAGCCACAATTATTAGTATTTTATTTTCTAGAAGAAAGATTGGTGCCCGTTATGCTAATGGTCCGAGGTAATTTATTAAAGGTTGAGTTAATAGGGATTATTTAATATTGGGACGACAATGAATCCCACAAATCCATATGTTGTATGCTTCCAGCTACTGAGATTTACTCAATTTAATGAAAACATTATTTTTTTCTTGAAAATTTTGACCTTTTAGCTTGTCCGTTTAATACTCGTTTAAAACATGTTTTCAGATAGAGTTTACATACATTGGAATTATAAAATGTCAACTGATGTAGATTCTATGCATTGTGCTCTTATCATAATCTGATTTTCCTTACTCGCGTACTCTTCCAAATTTGCCTTCACACAAATATTTTGTGTTCATGTTAGCAGGTCTAGGAAGCAATGATGATTATGGCTTCGTCATAATACCTACGACAGTTATTCTGTCTTTTTTTGACATGTCCTCCGTAAATATACACCTTCGGTTTGACCTCTGTTGCTTGGAAAATACCAAAATTGCGCATGCAAAACCCCATCTCGAAACTATTTTCTTCCTTCTCTTATTTACTATGTTTCGTTCTCTCCACTGCTCTGCCTTGTCCCCCCCCCCTCCCCACCCCCCCTTGCGACTCAACTCTGCTGTCACCATGACCCTACCACCACTTATCCACCATTCTACAACAACTTTCATTAGACTCACCCAGCGGAAACTTTGGCACTTTTGTTGCTTTCTATAACTTCTAAAGCACCATTTGATGTGGGACTCATCATCTCCTGCATTAATCCCGCAGACCCTTTCTTTTCTTTATGTTTCAATATAGAGAAGATGACAACAAAGCATTTAGGATATCAACTTTTTAACACATATTATCTCCTACATTTTTGTTTCTTCTTCTTACATTGGATAGCTGATAAGAATAATCAGTCTGAAGATTGAAAAGTAGCTGCAACAATCAAGTTCTTTTATCAGTTCAAATGTACATTAGATCAGATTCAATTGCAACAAAATGTTCAAGACAATGCAAATGTTATTGCAATTATGTCACATATAAGACCCGATGGAACCATGAATCATTCAAGTGTGACTACTGATTATAAGAGTTTGCTAAATGAAAAACTCATTTTAAATAACGTGTGCAAATATATTCATTGATGTTATTTAGGTTGTACCTCAACTTTGTCGGTCCTTAAAGCTGCACTATTGGGGGTATCTGTTGTTTTTAGCTGAGAGAGTGCATCCCCCATAGCAGAGTTGAGCTGAGTGAATTTCCAAGCCAGTACCTTCCAATTTTTCTTCATTTACCGTACAAATCATTGTTAATAAGTAAATCAACAAAGAGGGAAATGCATAAGTGATCATATAGTGTTTATTTTCAAATCACCTCCAAAGCTTTGTACTCATCATATATGAATTTAAGATTTTCCTCCTGAGAACTGTTAGTCTGCTCCAAATATTGCCTTGCTGATCTGATTTAGTTCATAGAAGTAACATCATATATCGACATATGTCGTCGAACGTTTTTGGGACGGCAAGGGTCGATGGTGGAGCCATTGTTTTTTTTTTGTGGAGTCTTCTTTGGAATCTTTTTTGATGCGTGTGAGGTTGATGTTGGTGGGATAATGAGTTTTATAGCGATGTGTCTCAGAGCGAGATAAATATTTAGAAATAATAATAATGTAAAATTACACATTTTTTTTTCTTTTTTCAGATAGATGTAATATTTGGAAATAATTAAAACATAAAATTATACATTTATTCATATATATGTTTAATGTAATATTTACTAATATTGTAATGTTACCATTTCTTAAAAATATTTGAAAATAATTAAAATGTAAAACTATACATTATTTCAGATATATGTTTAATGTAATATTTCTATTTTTAATTTTTTTACATTTTAACATCATAATAAATATACATTTTATCATACATAATCAACGTGGCATTATTACATTTTAATGGAAAATAAAATTTCATTTTATGTATAATAAATATACATTAATAATATTTACATATATTCATTTTTTACATTTTAAGATATATGTTTAATGTAGTATTTCCATTTGGTTAATTGTGTATTTACTATTATTTGTTTGATGTAAAACTATAAAAAAATTTTTGTTTAATGTAGTATTAATAATTTTTTTATATTGTATATTACTTTTTTAATGTAGTATTTCCATTTTTTAAATTGTGTACTTACTTATTATTATTTTTTCATATATTATATATTTACATATTTAAATGTATATTTGCTTATATTTAATTTTTACATTATTTTGTATATTATATATTTACAAATTTAAATTTACATTTACTTATATTTCGTATATTATATATTTATATATTTAAATGTAAATTTACTTATATTTCATATATTATATATATTTAAATGATAATAATGTGATTTAATGTAATAATGTAATAATAGTAATAACGCCACATGTCTTCTTCTCGAATAATGATTCTATGCTGATGTGGACATCCTATGGAGCTTCAAAAGTATAGATTTATTCATAATCTAAAACACAACTTCAGAACTTTTGCCTTGAATTGTTTAAAAAAAAACATGTGGTAATCATTTAAATTCTGTGTGAAAAAATTAACATTATATATATATATATATATATATATATTAATGTTCGAACAATCTTCTAGTTTCTCCTTTTAGCTAATTTTAACCCCAATGGCAGTGACTTGAAACCTAAGGTTACTAGACCAATGGATTATATTAAGAAACTCGAACCCTAATTCCCATCTTTTGTTTAACAAATAGAAAATAAACTGAGGAGTTTATGGCATTTTGTAAGTATATTACATCATATTTGATTATAATGACGACATAAATAATAGTATTTTCTAAATGCATATTGAAATATAATATCTTTTATTGTAAATAAATTAAAATTTTGATTAATTGCATTTTATTATTATAAAATTTTATATTCTTCTTATAGTTAAATCTTAAAATGAGAATTCATATTTACTTTGGTATTTTGATTGTGGTTATATTAAGTTTCACAAACATAAAAACATAAAATTTAAATGCAAATTTAATATTAAGAAAAGAAACAATATTAATAATAATGAAAAATTTTAATAATTATAAAATATAGAATATGTACCTCTTTAAAGTATATAGTGTTATGTTATTTAAAAATATTTTGTAATTATTTGATTAAAAAATTTTACTGTTAAAATATATTTTAGGTTTTTTACTTAAATTTCTCCTAAAAGTAAGCAGTAAAAACAACATATTATGTAAGTAAAATATATGACAAATAAATAAAATGTTTCAATAATACTAACTATAAAATATTATTAGTCAACTGAACATATATAAGTTTATGTTACGAAATTATTTTATTTAACCATATAAGAAAATAGATGGATGTATAAAAATATTTCTATTACTTTGAAAAATTTGTTCGATGGTTAAGGGATGATTGAAGACGATTGATTCTATTGGAACGTGAATCTGTGTTTGACTCGATCAACATCTTTTCTTCTTCAAGCTTTTATGATTCAATCGGTTCGACTCTCGTTGGTTTGAGTTCGATGTCTCTCGATTGGAACTTCATCAAAGAAGAGAGATCCTTTGACTCGTGAGGTTATTGGTAGATCTCACGTTCAAGTCTCAAGCAGTGTTTTTGGTGTGTCTTCAATTTCTGTTATCGTCTTCGTTGAGGTTGTTTGAACGGGATCATGTTCCGGTTTGTTTCCGGTGGATATGCCGATTAGACCTTCGTTGGTGGTGATTCGCATGGTGGACACGCGTCTCTGTCATGCCAAATGGTAACGCATGGAGTTCGAGTCGGCCACGCTTTTCTCTAGGACTTCTTTTTGTTGGGCCTCTTGTATATTTCTTTTTTTTGTACGGTTGGGCCTTTCTAATATTTGACTTGGATTTTTTTAAAAAGATGGCAAAACCTTCGACTGAAAAAAAAGAAAAGAAAAAGAAGACAAACAAAAAGAAGAAGAAGAAGAAGAAGAAGAAGAGTAGAGACACAGCAGTCATGAGAGAGAGGGTGATGAGAACGGTGATGGTTCAATGTCGCTTCCTGGATCATTCCGGTTAGTAAACACGGTTAAGTTAGATTTAGATATTTTTCACCGTTTCCGATTTCGCGCCCGATATAAACCCCCCCAAATGCATTCATGAAGCAATTCAATTTCAATTTCAACTTCTCGAGTAAGTCTGATCTCTCCCTCTCTCTCGCACTCTATATCTCTCTCTCTGTATCTCCGATTGTTTTGCTTTTGGATAGTGGAAACAGAGCAGGCCGTAGATGTCGCCAGAGATGGCACCGGAGCTGAGGCGTCTCACTCTCCTCCTCCAGGTAAATCATGATAGCGTCCCGTTCCTATTAGCCTCTGGATTGACTCGAGTGAGTGTGGTAGATATGATAAACTTAAGTAGTTTAGCTTCGGATCCGATAGTCCGATGTCTCGATCTCCGGAACCTAAAGTGTATGTGTGAGATGGAGAGTCTAGATCTGCTATTAGGATCGAGATTGATCTTGTGCTTTCTACTGATAAGAGATCGATTGTCATTTTCTTAGCAGCGACTGAGGATGCTTGGTTGAAACTTCATAAGGAGGTTCTCTCTGCTGTAGTTGCTCAAAACAAGCGGTTGATCGCCATTATTAAAAAGCAGAAGGAGTATGTTACCAAACAAGATTTACAAATGCTGAAAGATAAAATTGCCGAAAAAATCACAAGAGCT
>NC_027751.1:51760520-51817192 GCF_000695525.1 Brassica oleracea var. oleracea
AGCTCTTGTGATTTTTTCGGCAATTTTATCTTTCAGCATTTGTAAATCTTGTTTGGTAACATACTCCTTCTGCTTTTTAATAATGGCGATCAACCGCTTGTTTTGAGCAACTACAGCAGAGAGAACCTCCTTATGAAGTTTCAACCAAGCATCCTCAGTCGCTGCTAAGAAAATGACAATCAATCTCTTATCAGTAGAAAGCACAAGATCAATCTCGATCCTAATAGCAGATCTAGACTCTCCATCTCACACATACACTTTAGGTTCCGGAGATCGAGACATCGGACTATCGGATCCGAAGCTAAACTACTTAAGTTTATCATATCTACCACACTCACTCGAGTCAATCCAGAGGCTAATAGGAACGGGACGCTATCATGATTTACCTGGAGGAGGAGAGTGAGACGCCTCAGCTCCGGTGCCATCTCTGGCGACATCTACGGCCTGCTCTGTTTCCACTATCCAAAAGCAAAACAATCGGAGATACAGAGAGAGAGATATAGAGTGAGAGGGAGAGAGAAAGATCAGACTTACTCGAGAAGTTGAAATTGAAATTGAATTGCTTCATGAATGCATTTGGGGGGGTTTATATCGGGCGCGAAATCGGAAACGGTGAAAAATATCTAAATCTAACTTAACCGTGTTTACTAACCGAACATTAAACCAGAATGATCCAGACATTGAACCAGCACCGTCGCGAAGTCGAACGATACGATCTATCTCGTAAAAAAAACTCCATCGACTGTGTGATTAAACGGTTAGAGATTTGGAGGATTTTTTTAATGAATCGAGTGGTTTCGTGATGATGCAGGTCGTTGCGATCGAAGGTGAAGATGATTGGAAGAAGAGACGAGCTCGGATCTAGATAAGAAAGAGCTCCGCCGCGAATCGGATCGCGACGGCGGCGAACTGGTCCCGATTTCGCCGGATCCGGTAGATATCAGCTCGGTGAACGTGAAGAGAGAGGAGGAGATGGCCGGAGCCGTCGACGGAGGAGGAGAAGCGAAGCTGACCGGAGATGATTCGTGTAGAGGGAGCTGCGAGAAGGAATCGGGAGTTAACTCGGAGCGAGAAGGATCAGGTTAACTGAGTCGATGGCCGAGTCGGAGGGAGAAGTGAATCGTGGAGAGGAGGAGGCGAAGGAGACGAGCGATGTGCAGAGCTCGACGAGCTTGCCGAGGAAGTGGATAATGAGGATCGATCTCAGCCGTCGATTAGTTTCGTCGAGATGCTTCTGTCGCATCCGTGTGGCTACCTCTTTTCGTGCCGACTCGAAACCCAGGTGAAAATTGAAATTCGATTTTTTAATTTTATATTTTAACTATCTTTATTTAATAAAATAACAATACAACCGAAATAAAACTGGATAATTTATTCTGTTAAGAATAATATGCTTTGTTATAGTCAGCAGCATAGTATATTGTTAGCAAATATTGTTAACTTGGGTATTCAATGAAGAATTTGGATGATATGTATTAGAATGATAAATTTATTATTATATAAACAGATTTTTATTATATTAAAATTTAATGTTATTTAACTTGTTATTTTAGAATATACACTAAAATATAGGGCTATTGAAAAATTTTAATATAGGTGTTTTCTAATGATTTTATGATATTTTGGTGAAGTTTTTACCGGATAATATAAAATTGTAAATGGTTTTTTTAGAAATTATAAATATAATGATAGTAAATTATTTAATTCGAATAAACTCATTTAAAAATCAAGAAAAAAAAACAAATTACTCCAAACATTAAAAAAATAAATTAAATGCATTCATTTAAATACTCGGGTGTTTTTTAATTTTTAAAATATTTGCTAATAGTTACAAAGGAGTTTATTGAAAAAAGGTGACATGTGGGCATCTTTGATTGGGTTATTAAATCGCCCTTTAGGTTATTGACTGGTTTGGAACGTGCCCACGTTGATATATTTTTAAAACAACGCAAAAGCCATGCACTCAATCATACAGTATATGTATATTAAAGTGAAAAATAAAACCAAAATTCTTAATTAATCTGCATTGTTACAGGAAATACCAGAGTACGGTAATATAATCAGACAGCACGTAGATTTTGAGATGATTAGGAAACGTGACGAAGAAGGATTGTACAAAAGTTCGATGAGCAAGTTGTTTCGCGATTTGCTTCTACTTATCAACAATGTTAAAGCGTTTTATCTCAAGGGCTCTTCTGAGTTCAACTCTGCAGAGCAGCTTCTCCAACTCGTCAAGAAACAGATGATTACTACTCTCGAGAGACCTAGAGAGAAGGTACGTACTCGCCACCGAAAGAGAAGTCCTTGGAGTTAATTTCGTTTAATTAAAGAGGCTGTTGCGGTCACTTCAAAGCCGAGAATCTCTCTCCCTATTGTAGCTTGTACGGAAACATAGTTCCTTGGCTGCTAAACCTTTGCTAATGATATCACCCACTGGAGGTGACAAGAAAGGGAAGAAGACAGATCAAGTGGTTGATGATGAGAAGCTTGTTTTATTGAAGGATGAAGAAACCTCTGGGAAAGATGACGAGTCTCTGGTTTTGAAGAAGATGGTGAGAGGAAAAACCTCTACGGCTAAAAAAGTAGCAATCAGGAACGTCAAGAACAGTGATTCCAGCTTGAATGAGGTTGAGAAAACTGATGAGGAGAAGAAGGGTAACAAAAGTGGTAGCTCGAAAAGGAAAAGTGTAGCTAATTTTCTCAAGAGAATGAAAGGTGGTTGTTCGTCTGATATCAGGAGTATCTAGTTTGGGACCTCTTTGTGATTCTCTCTATCTCTAAATCAGTAAACAACTGCAAATTATGTGTTTGGTGATTTGTATAAAAGCTTTTTACCACTTAGAGATGGCAAAACACAGAAGTTAAAAATACAAAGGAAGCAAAGAAGAATTGATTTAATGGATAAAACTTTTATATGATTTAGTTACTGAAAAAAAAAACAAAGCCATGAAGGAATAAATCAAAATAAAATTTGTACTTAAAGGTTATAGGATTCGATCTCATTAATGAAACAATTCGTTAAACAGTTGTTCTTCTGAACGTGACCCATTTGGAAAGCCTTATGGGCTTTGTCTAGGACCCAAAAGATAACTAGCCTTCTTTTAACTGATCAACGCGTCATTCAAGCAGGCTGAGCTGTTCTACTTCTTATCCACACATGCACTTCGAGAGCACCACTACTCGCAGTAACAGCTGTGTGTGAGTGAGAGATACGCGCCTATTCTGAGCGCGTTGGATTAGGAAGAATGTGAAAATTCTAGTAATCCCCTCTTCAAACGAGGGCTTAAGAAGTTATCCATTGGCCAATGGTTTTATAGGATGATGCTGCTGCTGCTGCTGCTGCTTCTAAGTGTGTTGTGTGTAAGTAAACTGAGGAAGCTCCTTTTTTTATTACTGTCTTTTGTTATCAGATCTCTCTAATGTTTAGGGTTTTGTGTTTGTGATCACTTTAGCTCAGAGTCTCTCAGTGTTTCTCTGATCTCTGTTTCCTACTGAGTAGTTGAAAGCAAAGAAAGTGACCATTTGTATTGTCTGGTATCTGAGTAACTGATGCATGTATATGCCACACATAGGTGAGTTTTGTCTATTTTCTTCTTTTATGAGTATATTACCCTCTTCCTGCATCATTGTTAAGTTCGATTATACTTAGTTGTGTTGTGTCCCCATGAGATTGGAAACAAATTAAAAGTTAGCCTTCTTAATCATTTGATTTACTCATGCAATGATGTTTCATGGAAGTTAATCCAACTTTTTTTGTAGCTTATTATATTATTCATGAGAAATGGAATCTGTTTAATTAGGTTTGGAAGTTGAAATTTTTTTTTGTAAGTACAATTCTTTAGATGTTAAAAGAGGAGTGGTCAATGCTTGAAGTGGAATATATATATATTTTTTATGTTTATGATTGGTGGTTGAAAGTGTTTGTTCGTCCATTATTAACTAATTTGAAAGGGTGTAATGCTACTTGGTTGATTCTAAAATGATACATATAATATATATTGAGAATAGTATAAAGATTGTCTTCTTATGAGCTAGTGTGTTTTGAGCTTTGCAGGTTTCTAAGTTGTGTAGTAGCTTGTAGCGTTTATAGACCATTATGAGAAGAGGTAGAGGGAAAGGGAGGAAGCCGAGTGCATCTGCTCGGGAAGATCGTGGAAGCGGTGAAGAAGAGAAGATCCCTGCTTACAGGAGAAGAGGAAGGCCACAGAAGCCGGTGAGAGATGATTTCGAAGAGGAGGAGGAAGAAGAGATGGTAGAGAAGATGGAACAAGAAGAAGATATTGATGATACTAATGAAAGCTCAGTAACAAGCAAAAAACCAGAGAACGAGAGGAAGAGGAAAATATCTAATACAGATCACAATGCGGATTTAAAAGAAGAAGAGACCGAGTTAGGATCCAAATCAAGCATGGATGGTTCCACTAAATCGATATCTGTTGGGTTTAGGCAGAATGGAAGCAGGAGGAAGAGCAAGCCGAGACGAGCTGCTGAAGCTGTTGTGGAATGTAATGGAGTTTGAAGAACTAAAATGAAACAGGATGATGACAAGTTAACCTGAGGAGGCCTCTTCTTTTTGGCTTTTATTACCTTTTTTTTGTTGCAATTTGATAACTTTGGATATCTTTTGGTGTTTATATGATTCATGAATCATTGGCATCATCAATTTGCATAGCCTTTTCTTGTGTCTCATATGTTTAGTTTTTGAGGGTTGATCGTCCAAAGATGGTCCCTGCTGCAACACATGAATATGGGAGGGAAAGTCATTCATACATGTGAGTGAGTTCATCTCATCTACAAAAGTTATAATCAGTCTAAGATATTATAATTTCAAATCGTGTACGTTAGGTAAATGTAGCAGTAAAGCCATTAAGGAAGAGAGTTAAGAAAAAGGGCAGAGTCATTACACTTTTTTTTGAAGTCATTACACTTAAGAGACTGGTCTACACATTTTAAATTAATAATTTATAATATATATATTCATAATCTAAAAGTCTAAACAACTTCAGAAACTTACAAAAACAAGCCTTGAATTGTTTACTTAGAAAAAAACTTAATTATTTTAAAAACATATGGTAATCATTTGAATTATCAATTATGTGAGAAAAAAACTAAACATATATTATATATATACTAATGTTTTACTATATTTAATTTTCTCTTTCTAGCTAATGATCAATCCCTCCCCCCCCCCAGGAAACTCAAACCCTAGTTCCCATCTTTTCTTTAACAAATAGAAAAAAGTTGAGGAGTTTATGACATTTTGTAAGTATTACATCATATTCAACTATAACGACGATATAATAATATTTTTTCTGAATGTATAGCTATCCAGAACCTAGTTGTTTCTGTGTGTGACACATGTTTGTAAAATCAGTCTTGAGAGATCAGGTCTTTAGTTTCAGGGTTTAACCAATGCAGCCAAACAAAAAGAAACTACTTTCACTAAATAAAGCTAAGCAAAAAGAACAAATCAAACCTAAACCTATATATAATATATAAAGTATTACAGTTCGCACAGACTCTGATGGATGTCTATAACTTTTCATACTTTCTATTATTACAAAAACCAGTAAGATCTTGCTTTGTATATTGAGCTGTGAACTTGTGACTATAATTTTTTCAAACAAATCAAATGGGGAGACAAACCAAATACTAAAATTTTATTTACAAAAAAGCAAGCAAACAAAGCGAAATCCAAAATAATTAAAACATCTTTTGGTTATAGTTTAATATATTTATTGTGTTGCTTGCACACCTGCCGACACCAGCTAGTTTCCTTGAAGTGCACATCTTTTGTTGTGTTCCAATAAATGTACTGCTCATATTTCAGTCGTTAATATTTTAATTTTTTAACCTTTAAAATCACTATAATTAAAAATTCACAATCATTTTTTTACCATATTCGTTACTCTCTAACTACTACAGTTATTTGTAAAAGTAAGAAACCCTCTATTTATAGAACTCTGAACTCCTCGGCACTTGCTTTGTGGTTCCCAATGCTGAGTATAGAATCTATGAAGAATAACAGCATTTGAAGACCAAAAAGTCATTAATTTAAGTACAGAAAAAACATATTATCAAGATTTGTGAAGTCGGGTACGTTCTATGCAAGTCTCAAGATTGCTCCCTTGTCTCAGATAAGATGCTCTCAACAAATTAAACGCAGCTTTTAATTAAACTTACATCTCCTATGACCCAGAAAAACGTACATCACATGACACATCACCATAAACTTATTACATTACCTATGACCCCAAAAGAACTTACATCACCACATGACACATCACCATCTCATTTAATTATGGATGTCAACTTTAAGGAGAACGATCGAACTAGAACTCTTATCGTAACACATCGAATCCATATAATGTAGACACACAAGAAAGTTATAGTGGACCATATAGGTTTTTAAAGTTAATAATTGACGCTTTTTAGATGCGAGCGGCCTGATAATAAAACTGTAGGTGAGAACGATTTATGTGAGCTAGAACTGTAGATAGCGCTGAATCAATAAACTTATGCGTATGAGAGAATGATAACACACATTTGTCAAGAAGAAAAGTATGCTCTTAGCAAAAAAAAAAAAGAAGAAAAAGTATGCATAACGAGAGAAAATATGGGTCTAAAAGAAGCTAGCATGGGGCAAGCGGTGAATAGGATGAGTACTTTGTTATTGTATTGTGTTGAAAAAAACCTAAATTGTCGAGCTTGTCTAGTAGTATGATGGTATACAATGAATACTTAAAGGCCGCAACCTATGTCTGACGTTCATATGAGTGTGTTTCGCTCAATATAACGTGAAGTCAATACATCCCATATTCATGCTGAGATGATCTTAAACTTTTTTTACACCGATCATACAAGTTCTTATCCGATATTTTGTAACTGAATAAGTTTTTACATTTTCTACTGTTGATCATTTACATACTCACTTCTAAAGAATAAGGTTTTAAGCTATATAAAAACTTAAACCGATCTCATAATTAACCTCCTTAAATCTATTTTCTAACAGCTTAATTACTTTTAGTGTATATTCAAATGATTTTCTTTCAAACATGCATACTTAACGTGTCAAAATCAATTCCAAAACAAAAATAAAGATTTCATTTCCTAAAAAATATGTGGCCGCAAGCAAGCGAATCATGTAACTACTATCTAAAAACAGAATATATAACGGGGTTAGTTGAAAGATATTTTGGTTTGGTTTGGTTGGTTGGGATAATTTTCACTACAATTGGTTGATAAAAAATTATTTTGAGTACTCTATTTAATACTATTCCGTTGATTTTGGTTTGATAAACGTTCAGCTCAGATCTTAGTTCAAAACCCAGTCAAATTTGTGGTAGATTTTGGAGTTCAGAAACCCAAAATATCATCTCCATTTATTATTTGCCAACCTCATAATGCCAATGGTGGACCAAAAGAAAAACATGCATTTATTTATTCATTTGAAATAAAAAAAAAGAGAAAGAAATGCGTTTAACTCGTCAAATAATTGAACCGAAAAAAATCTATAAAAAAGTTGAAAACGTGAACAGTATAAAGTAAAAATAATAATAAAAAGATGTGTACATGATGAAAGACCTCTCCAATGTTCATTTGCCTCAAGTTTCTTCTAACTCC
Source organism: Brassica oleracea var. oleracea (assembly GCF_000695525.1). NCBI lineage: Eukaryota > Viridiplantae > Streptophyta > Magnoliopsida > Brassicales > Brassicaceae > Brassica > Brassica oleracea. Next base: position 51,768,144 of record NC_027751.1, read on the forward strand.
AAGATTGGAAACTGCTACATCTCTCTCTAACAAACAACAGTCTAGTCTTTGTCCGTACCATTTTACTTACTGTCTTTGTCTATCGCCACTCTCGTCTCTTTTTTATGCTTCTATTGTCTCTCTCTCTCTCTTGTTTACTTTCTTCCCCTTTCGTCCTTTCTTCAAACCAAGACAGTTAGGTTTGAGAGAGAGAGAGAGAATGATAAGCAAGTACTCTCTTTCTGTCTGAATAAAAGGAAACAAATATGAATATGGGTTCCAACTCGGGTCAGGGTCTTGGTCCTGTTCAGGCAGAGTCCGGTGGTTCATCGAATGAGTCATCCTCTTTCAGCGGAGGGCTCATGTTTGGGCAGAAGATCTACTTCGAGGACGCTGGAGTTGGGTCTTCTTCCTCCGGCGGGTCAAACAGAAGGGTTCGTGGAGGCGGGTCGGGTCAATCAAGTCAGATACCAAGGTGCCAAGTGGAAGGCTGTGGAGTGGATCTAACCAATGCAAAGGGCTACTACTTGAGGCACAGAGTTTGTGGAATGCACTCTAAAACACCTAGAGTCATTGTTGGTGGTATCGAACAGAGGTTTTGTCAACAGTGCAGCAGGTTCTTTATTTCCTTCTTTCTCCCTATTCTACCCTTTACTTCTCGTGTTTATTTGTTTTGCCATTATCCACATGCCCGGTCCTGAACATAGGCAAATTAATGAACAATCGGTATAAAACATCACTATATTATATGATAATTTTAGTTGTGTATAGAACATTAATTATATAAAAATTAAGCAACCGGCACTTATTGCCGGCCAAGACTCTCCTGTGAATCAAATCCAAAGGCTTTAGCTATCTTTTTGTGTAGATTGTCAGTGTCATATGCTTTTTCTTGGCTTTAACGTCGTTGGAGGGTGTCACTTTTAACTTTACAGCTTAGTGTTTTGTAACTTGGTCTTGTGTTTGTTGGACTCGTTGGGGCTCAAATTTGGGAATATGTTTACGTGTACTTCTATATGCTTCTCTTTTATTTCTTTTGACTTGTCTCTCTAAAAAAAATCCAATCTAAAGGGATATGAAATGAATGGACAATAAGAAACCTATTGCCCTTATGTTTGCTTCTTTAGGTCGTATCATTATTGAGGGGGACAAAACTGGTACCATGGCATCAATGACGTGAACACTCAAGAAACTATGTTACAGTGTAACTTAACGAAAAAAAAAAAACTATGTTACAGTGTGTGTGTGGTTAATTATAAGATTCAGAATCAAGATAACCTTATTGACTTATAGAATCCATTAAGACGACCTTATGTGTTTGGAACGTTTTTGGGGTTATATGTTGCTTTCCTTAGAAGTTAACACGGACTGAATCAATATGACATATAGGTTTCATCAGCTTCAAGAATTTGACCTAGAGAAAAGGAGTTGCCGTAGGAGACTCGCTGGTCATAATGAGCGACGGAGGAAGCCACAGCCTGCGTCTCTCTCAGTGTTGTCTTCTCGTTATGGGAGGATAGCACCTTCCCTTTACGGTTAGATCCTTAAACCTGTTATGTTAATCAACGAATGAAAGTCCTACATTTGGAGAAGTAATAGACTAATATATAAATGGTTAGAGCCAATCTATTTATTATCAATTAATTGATTTTAGCCAATGAAATTCAACATAATAAGATTTTTTTCAAAAAAAAAAAATATTAACATAATAAGATGACTTGTAAACTAAACCTAAGATGTATATGTTTCACAATGTTTTGGGGACAGGAAATGCTGAAACTACAATGAATGGGAGCTTTCTTGGTTCCCAAGATATGAGTTGGACGAGTTCAAGAACGTTGGATACAAGAGTAATGAGACGGCCAGTGGCAGCACCATCATGGCAGATCAATCCAATGGACGTGTTTAGTCAAGGATCAGTAAGTGGAGGAGGAGGGATAAGCTTCTCATCTCCAGAGATTATGGACACTAAACCAGAGAGCTACAAGGGTATTGGCGGTGAATCAAACTGTGCTCTCTCTCTTCTGTCAAATCCACATCAGCCACAAGACGACGACAACAACAACAACACATGGAGAACTTCTTCAGGTTTTGGTCCTATGACGGTTACAATGGCTCAGCCACCACCTGCACCTAGCCAGCATCAGTATCTGAACCCGCCTTGGGTGTTCAAGGACGATGATAATAACTGTCCGAATGATATGTCTCCTGTTTTGAACTTGGCCCGGTTCACCGAGACAGATACGACAATGGGTGAGTTCGAGTTATCTGATCATCATCAACATCAAAATAGGAGGCAGTACATGGAAGATGAGAACACAAGGGCTTATGACTCTTCTTCACACCATAACAACTGGTCTCTCTGAGTCACTTTGCCTCAAAAAGTAGACTACTCTTTGCAATATCTCATTTTTTTCCCTGTTATTTGCTATTATTAAACCAGACAATGGCTTTTGTTTTTATTCTTTTGTTGTTGTTCTCTCCTCAACTTAAGAGATAATTTTGAGCATTATGATCATCAATATCACATAAATGTTTCATATATTGATCTATATATAATCTCTCTCTCTATATATATATATAAATGTTTTTAACTTAAAACTGATTAGTGATAATTGGATTGTATTATCTTAACTTTTGATATGGGACAATGTTCTTTGCAGAAATAATCAATGAACCAACTTAGGAATGGATCAATAATTGATCGGATAGGATTACCTGGATCGGATTTTGATAACATATTAAATTGATATTTTCAACTAAAAACTAATTGATAATAAATTGATTAGTCCATCTACAACTTAAGATCTCTTCCAAAGGATGTAGCTCTAATATAATCATCCTAGTGAATCAAAGTATGAGCTACTAGCTAGAATATTACATCATCGCTTAGCCTTATAGCTTATCCATAGCCAAGACAGTTCACTAGTCAGGCTCACCAGCTTTTTCTCAGACTCAAACAGCTTAAATTCCTAGCTTATACGGTTTTAATGGGCTTATTTAACGGGCCTCATAGGCCCAAGTTTGTAATCAGGCTTTCTCTAAGCACTACAGTCTCGTCTCGTCTCCTGAAGAACAACAAAGAACACATCTTTGATCTTCATCCACTGAATCGCTAATCTCGTCATTCGTCTCTCGAATCCTTAAAAAGGTTAGACCTTTCTCGATCCTTGTATGATTCATTACGTAACATTCATCTGTTTTTCACTGATTGACTCCAATCTCTCGTTCTTGTATCACGACTTCGATGAGCTTCTCAAATTAGGGTTCTTCCTTTGCATCAACAAAGTCTCAAACTTTTTGTGTTCTTCCAATCCATTTGCTTCTCTACATGATACCCATGATGATTATCTTTCTTACTAATGATGTTCACGATTTTGGAATGGGTCAAAACCTGGATTTGTTGTTTTTGTTGTTGTTGTTGTTGTTTGATCCTTGTTGTTGTTGTTCTTGTTTGATCTTTGTTGTTGTTTGATATTTGTTGTTGTTGTTGTTGTTGTTGTTTGATCTTTGATGTTGTTGTTTTGTTGTTTGGTCTTTGTTGTTGTTTTATTGTTTGATCTTTGTTGTTGTTGTTGTTGTTTGATTTTATGTTCTGTAATGAATGTTTTGCTGGTCTGTGCATTGTCTAGAACCGTAGGAAGAAACAATGGATCCAGCTGAGATGAGGTACTTGGAAGAAGAGGACGGCCCCATGATGAAGACCATCAAAGGCAGCGTGACTGGTTTCGCCGCCGGGACCATCTACGGAACCATTTTGGCCACGTGGAAAGACGTTCCGAGGGTGGAGAGGAACGTGGCTCTTCCGGGGCTCATCAGAACCCTGAAGATGATGGGAACTCACGGGCTCACTTTCGCCGCCATTGGAGGAGTTTACATCGGTGTTGAGCAGGTGGTTCAGGGTTATAGAGGCAAGAGAGATTTTTTCAATGGTGCTATTGGTGGGTTTGTTGCTGGAGCTTCTGTCCTTGGCTATAGAGGTAAAAATGCTCTTTCATTCTTTGGTTAGTGTATGAGTTTTGTCTCAATGATAAGTAGTTTGGTTGGAACTGATATGGTTTCGTTTTTTTTTTTGACGTAGCAAGGAGCATCCCAACAGCGATAGCTGCAGGTGCAACACTAGCGGTTACATCTGCTTTGATTGACTCTGGAGGTCAGACCACAAGAGTAGACAACGGCAGAGAGTATTATCCTTACGCTCCCGTTGAGAAAACAGCTAAAGCTGATGCTTGATCTCTCTTTTGGCGTTCGGAACTCTTAATAAAGCTCTGCATCTGCTTATCATGGGCTCTTGAGATCATCTCTCTTCCCTGTCCTCTCTATTTTTTTGTTTTGTTTCTGGAGATATAAAATTGCTCTTGTTTCCTCCTGTGTTTATGGAGAGTGACTTACATCTTTTGTCTGAACTTTTCCTTGCAATAAAAAATCAACTTTGTTTTCAAAATGTTAAAGTTATCAGACATGTACTTGCGTCTGTTCTATCTGAACGTGGCTAAAGCACACTAGAAAATCTACATGTCAAGGCTGAGTTGAATACGTGGCAACAGCTCATTGGCTATCTTAAATTCTCTTGTGCTATGTCTAATCTTAAATGGTTCTTGACTTCTTGTCCTTGTGTGACTATCACATCGCTGACGAGTTTTTTTCTCTCTTTCTCTCGAGACTTCTGCATCAATGGCGGGGATCGTTAGCCCTGGCCCTACGGCTCTTTACTTCACCAGGTAAAAGCTACTTCCTTCATCTGAAAGCTTTACTCCTTTCTTGAAACTGTTTTTGGTTTCTGAAGCAGTAATCTCGGCGCAAGGCGGTTGAAAGCGGTGAGCTGGTCGGGAAAGAGTGTCTCTGGTAACGTTCTCCGCCGGAGAAACCTGAGAATCGCGGCGGAGGTGAAGTTTGTGAATGCAGAGGAAGCAAAGAAGTTGATAGCGGCGGAAGGTTACAAGGTTGTGGATGTGAGAGACAAGACTCAGTTCGAGAGAGCTCATATAAAGTCTTGCCACCATATCCCTCTCTTCATTTTCAACGAAGACAACGATCTTGGTAAGAAACTCAAGCCCTCCTAAACTTGAACAGAACAGTAAGACTCGAGGCACTAAGTGATACTGTCTTTGATGAAATTGCAGGGACCATAATAAAGAGGACAGTGCACAACAACTTCTCAGGGCTCTTCTTTGGTTTGCCTTTCACAAAGCTGAATCCAGAGTTCGTTAAAGCCGTTAGAAATGAGTTTTCACAGGATAGCAAACTATTACTGGTTTGCCAAGAAGGTCTCAGGTTAGTGGAACAAACTCTGCATTCACTGAGACATGTATCTATGAAGAGAATGTTAAAGTTTCTTTGTCGATCTTTGAAAAGATCGGCAGCTGCAGCTAGTAGATTGGAGGAAGCGGGTTACGATAACATAGCTTGTGTAACATCAGGGCTACAATCTGTAAAACCAGGTTAGATCCCATTTAGCTTCATCTACAATCTGTTAAATTCAGGAATTTGAAGTAGATTTTTTCTGGTTGCTGTGTCATTAGGGACATTTGAATCGGTTGGTTCAACCGAGTTGCAGAATGCAGGCAAGGCAGGGCTTATCACAATTCAAGGAAAGATCTCAGCTGTCTTAGGAACAGTGCTCGTCTGTAAGTAAAATCTACTATAGAGTCTGTTGTTTGATCTTCTCTTCTGGTTTATGAACAAGAGTTTGTTGAAACTTGCAGGTGCTTTGTTGTTCATAACATTCTTCCCGGACCAAGCAGAGAAGCTGTTTCCTCCAAGCTGAAGACAAGAAAACAACAATGATTGATTCAGATTTTCCACCTGTTTGTATGTAGATGCTTAAGGAACACAAAAATCTTTAAATATTTGAATTTTGAAGTAGTTACAAACATATGGTATTGAACAAAGTTGTTATCTGCTTATAACAGTTGAGAAAAAAAGTCAACAATTAAAAAGAAGAGATTGCATGATGTTTTGCAAGAATATGATCTTTAGGAGTTAGTTAGAGAAGGTGCTGTGCAGTTAACTTCAAATGTCATAGGAGCTAGCAATCTCTGAAGAGGAACAACAGATCAAGAGAACTCTACAGTGACTGAGACATCCCCCATCACCATTGATCATTAGTCACCTTGCAGGCAGTAAAGTTGCCGGATAAGTTTTATTGAAAAGAGCCTTGAAAATGGTACAGAATTACAGATACATCTTGGGACGTCTTATAGAAACAGGCACTTAGAAAGTGTTGAAGCAATCCACAGGATTGCAGACAAGCGGTCGAGCCATCTCAGCAGCAAAACCAGAACCTTGACTCAGATCAACCTTCTCTCCATCAACACACTTCCAGTCAAAGCGCTGCACCAACGAACCCACACCTGCATGCATCACGTTCATGGCTAGAGACGCTCCTGGACATCCTCTTCTCCCACTCCCAAACGGAAGGTAACGAAAATTCTGCCCCTTGAACTCCATCTGATGCTCACCTATCTTCTCTTGAGAGCTCTCTAGAAACCTCTCGGGTATGAATTGTTCTGCTTCATTCCACAGCTCTGGATCTCTCATGATTGCATAGACGTTTACTAGCACACGTGTTTTTGACTTGATAAGACACCCGTTCACCTGGCAGTCCGCTGCGCATTCTCTTATGATCAGAGGAGCTGAAGGGTGGAGCCTCAGAGTTTCTCTTAGGACAGCTCGGAGGTAAGGGAGGTTAGGAACGTCTGATTCTTTGACTAGTCTTTTGCTTCCAACAATGGTATTAATCTCTTCTCTTAACTTGTTGAACGCTTGTGGATTGTTTATTAGTTCCCCCATTGCCCACTGCATTGCTGCTGCTGATGTGTCTGTTCCCGCCATGAAAACATCCTAAAGAATATTCAGTTGTATCATATCAGAATCATCAAAGCTGAAAATTGGATTCTAATTGTTGCAGGTAGGCTTGCGGGTTTGGTTAATTCGGTTCAACATAAATCTTACCAAATCCACCCGAAATAAAGTTCGGTTTGGTATTCGGTTTGTTAGGTTTTTGAAAATCCTACAAAAAAATTTAATTTCGGTTTAATTTTGTTAAAAAAATTTGGATAAGTTTGGTTAGTTCGAGTATTTTGGTTCGAAATTTGATTAGTTGGGTTCGGGTTTTAACCATTGCCGAATTGAACTAAAAACCAATTTTTTAGAAAACCTACCAAACCAAACTAACCAAAATTTCGGTTTGGTTCGGCGGGTATGGTTGGTTTAAAATCCAAGGACTAGTTGCAGGTGAGAGGGAAACATACCAACAGGAAAGACTTCATGTCATTCCTCGTTATCTTCAATTCAGCAGTTGGGTCTCTGTAAGTCTCCAACAACATATCCAAAATGTCTTTTCTCATACCTTCTTTCTTCATCCCCATTGCCTCACGTTCCTTCATGATCTTCTCTACAAGCAGATCATACTTCTCCATCACAGCTACTAACTTCTTCCCGTTCCCTGAAAAATCAAGTACTTTCAATGGTCCCAACACATCTCCAACGCTGACCTTCCCCGCAAGCTCCAAACATGTCTTCACCAGCTTCCTAATCTCCTCTGCTTCATTATCAGTACCCGAACACCTCGTGCTCATCGCCATCCTGCAGATGATATTGTTGGTGTAACTCACGAACAGGCTACTCAAGTCACAATGCACCCCTTCTCCGCAACACTTGGCCACAGACTCGACCAGCTTCAGCTTCTCCTCCTCACGGATGTCAGCGAACTTCTCAAGCTGCGGAACAGCGAGAAGCTTGGTCATGCAGAGCTTCTTCATGAACCTCCAGTAATCACCGTACTGCGCTAGGACAAACCTTGACCCTCTATACTTGAAATACTCAGCAGAACCAAACTCAGGTCTCGAGGAGAAATTAAGCTCTTGGTCTTTGAAGATCTCTCTCGCCACCGAAGAGCTTGAGACTACAACACACTTAGAAGCACCGAGACGTATCTCCATGAGTGGGCCATGCTTGCGAGCTAGGCTCTGGAATGAGACAGGCAGCACTTTGCCTATCAAATGAAGGTGACCAATCAATGGTAAAGCTGAAGGGCTCTGTGGCAGCTTTGTCGCAGCCGTTGAACTCTGCTTCTTAGAGGAGAACCATTTGAAGAAAGCATTAAGCATGAAAGCAAAAACGAAGGATGTGATGAGGAGAAGGTTAGTGCTTAGTTGAAGATCCATTGCAGGTTTATTGATTCAGTTCTTGAAGTATGCTTTGTATTTATTATGCTCATTGACGAATCTTGTTAATTAGATTCTCATTGTAAAGAAAACAAACAACAATTGTGACATTCTATAAAATATCAAGTATGGATTATTATAAGAGAAATAATTGTTAAATTATTTTTTATATGACATAGTTAACCGTGAGGCTACGTAAGCCTCTGTTATCTTAAAATCATACAAGATTATTATTCTTACTTCTTAGGAACTAAAAAAATGATTTTATGCCTCCACATGATAGAATGCAATTACATCTGTTTTTTATAATGCAACTAAAAGTTTCTTGAATAATGGTTCAGCAATAGCTTTAAGTTTCTCTCTATGCTCTCCGAAGAGATTTCACTTCATCATTCTTTGCAATCTTAGTTTGCAAGTCCAGTAAAGCTTCAATCATTTTCTTCTGATGAGATGTAAAAGCGTCCAAGATCTCCTTCTGAGAATTAATAAGCTGTCAAAGAAAACATTTCACATTACTCACTAATATTGTCTATACAAAAAAAAACTTATTATAAATTAAAACAAGTCTTAGCTATGTCAGAATTGGAAGAACTGGTGATTCACTGTAAACTTGCTCCTTGTGCTCAGATTAACAATCAATACGCGAATCATTCGAAAAAATACCAATCAATTGCTGATGTTTGATCAAAAAGTGATCAACTTTGTGAAATGTAATGATAAGTAAGGGAAGTGCGTCGTAAACAGTTAAAAAAAAACACTTAATTCAACATGAACATCACTATAAACGAAACAAAGATACTAAAAGGTGGTGTGGTGGCGCCCGATTCCACCAGCCATGCGTTGCTTTGGTTCTGAGCTGTGTTATTGCCATATTAGAACTCATAGTTTGTTGTATGTATATTCCAAATTATAGATTAATGTGTATGAGTTAGAAATAAATTAAACCTTAGTTTTTATCCAAAAAAAATATTTTGGATTATTTAAGTTTTTATGTAAAATAATTGTTAAATTTTCTATTGATTTAATTTTTAACGACTTTAAAATCATTGAGTTTCTATTTTATCATCCGTCTCAGAGAAAGTATACGGCAATGTATTTACCACCTTTTTTACTTGGTTTATTTCAAAATTAAATATCAGTCTAACTAAATATATAGTATGCAATCTTTGGAAAATTTTATTATTAGCTTGACCCAAAAAACAAAGATTCTCTAGCTATCTGATTATTATAATTTGATTGACATCTCTTAAATTATATTTTATGAAATTTATGTAAATATTTAAATTAATTATTATATTTATAACAATAAATAAAAACTGCCTAATTTTAATTTTTTAGCAAACTTGTCTAATTTTCTTTAGAAAATATATAGTTTTTTTGTTTCCACATTTTCATAAGTTTTAATTACCTGATTTATTTTAGTTTTTTTATTAGAAAAACATCATGGTCTTTCACCATTAGGTTTGTCTCTATTTGTATCTTCTAATCATAATCGAAAAATTATATCATGTGTTCATCTTTGATGGCTCATCGGAAATTGCTGCAATTGTGCTGCCCACAAGTTTGACACTAGTTTTGGATTAAGCTGCGAGCAATAGTAAATACGAATATAAAAGATATCAGTATCTGAGAAAGCAAATACAAAACTGACCAGACTCAGTAACCATCCTAATGTAGCATAATCAACATCTCCAGCAGCCAAAGAGAAACACGTATCATACTCTCTTTGCAAGGACAAAGAAATCCTTTCTTTAAGGCTACAAGTAACCTTAGAAACAGCAACAACAGACTTAATCTGAATCGTCTCCTGTTATTTTAAAATAATAACTAAAAAGGGTTTTACCTTTTAGAAGGATCTTGATTACCCAAATCATTTGGGGAGTGTTTGTCTCACTCAAGAATACATCTCTAGCATATTTAATTGTAAAATTACAGCTTAGTGAAATCCTTGCAACTTCAATTGAAATGGCTGGAATATCATCAATTTGTTACTTAATGCTTTGAAGAAATCTTAGATCATATTACTTTGTTTTTGTTTTTTCACTTCTATTATGCCACTTCTTATTATGGCCTCCAACATCTCATCTAAAAATCAATAACATGCCACTAAAGAACATGTCAAATTTTAGCTCCTTTTCTTTAAGATTTGAAATAACAATTTTACAAATTCCATTGCTACCAAATACGCCATAGAGAACAAGTTCCACTTTCTTAGATTCCATTTGTCATTTTGTGTTCCATGACTAGAAAACTTTTGTCAATTTTTTCCCGATTTTTTCCTCAAACAAATTATACATCATCCTTGTTTACACTTTCGCTTTGCAATCTCATTAGTCTTTAACACCTCATTATAATTAGTAGAATTATCACACAGCAACATGGGTTATGCATCAAAATTAAATTTATCATCTTGAAATGTATGCTACTCTGTCATTTGTTGGTTTTGGAAGTTTGACTTCTTCATTTGAAGGCTTGCCTGACAATGTCATCAAAGGTATTCACAACTAAAAATTAGATTTCTTAAGAAATATGGTAGTAATTAGATTAAATCACAGATCAAGATGTCACACACGTCTTCTGATCAAGGAGTCTCTCACCTCGTTGTTGAGAACACGTTAATGAATGTTGAGTATAAGCCTTAATTCCGTCTATCTTGATAATTTGCTCATAAGACTTTGATTCTTTCAAATGGCTGGCCCAATTCATTAGCCATCTCCTACATTTCAGAGGGTGAAAAGCAAGAATCAACGCACACCAATAAGCCACAAAGCACATGTTGCGCCCTTTCAATGCAACAATCCAACTTTTATAGTCCCACCGAGTCTTTTCAATGAGGCTTTCAGCTTCCACTGTTAGTGACTCTTGTAACATAGCCACAATGAAGCTTTCAACTATAGTGAAGTTGTAAGAGAAGTCTGTTTTGGAAACTAGATCATGGCACTCTTTGTTGTTGTACTTGTTCTTAGTTTTCATAGTTGGAATTTGGATTACTAGATTCTGCATCTTTACTTAGATGTGAGAAAACAAAAAAGAAAAGAGAAATGATTGGATTCCTATATTATTGCTTAGCATTTGTTAAAAGCATAAGCAATTTTTTTCTAGGAGCTTACATAAGACAATTTGCTATGTTTCGGCTAAAAAAAAAATTCAAGAGTACATTGTTTCTTTCTTATCCTTTCTCTCATTGCTTTCTTTAGTTCTATATACACACACACACCTTGTTGCAAGCTATATCAAATTCTTCTCCTTGTTCATACACTTGCAGTTAGCTCTGTTCTCATTCAAAATCTGTGTAAACCAACAGAAAAGTTCAACCGATTTACATTTAAACCTGTCTTTCAGTTTTTTTTTTTTTTTGGGTTCAAAATGATCATTAGGTACCTTATACTGTCTTTGTAAATCTTTGATGTAATCCACAGCTAAATCCAACATATCCGCAGTATTCGTTTGCTGTTGTAACAAAAATACTAAAAAACATTAAAACCGGTTCAATGCAAGAGAAAACGATTTGTTTATGATCAAAACCCATTAGTATACCTTGTCCATATTAGGAACAAGCTCTTGTAGTTTCCTCATTCGTTCGCTTATCTTTGTTCTTCTTACCTTTACAAGAGTAACAAAAGAGTTTGTTTCCAAGTATTAGACTTCACAGACTATAAAAGCATTGTTGAAATTATTACCCGTTCAGCAATGCTTCGAGGATGTGTGGCGCAACCACGTTTGGCTCTAATCCTACAAGGAACAGAGTCTTGTAGCTGCATGTACTTATCCACTGAAACCATGTCCGAGGTTGTAGATGATGCGTTAGGTAGACTCAAGTGATGCATTCGATTTCCAGACTCTCCATTCTGTTATATAATATAATCTTAAACATCATTCAATAACACTAAACCGGTTTGGTTGTATTAAACCGGGTTGAGAACCGAGTATACACCTGGAACAATTTGCGGTCGTCCTCTGTTTCTCTTTTGAGAGAGGGTAAGTTATCAATGAAGCTGGCGGGATCGTTCCAATGGCTGTATTGAAAACTACTTTCAGAGGCGATTTCAGGTATCTGAGAGAGCATTCCCAGAGAAGAAGGTGGCCTTGAAGAGAGACTGTTGTGGCGTCTTAACTCATTGGAACTAGATGGACTCTGTTCGTCTTCTTCGTAGTTCATCAAACTCCTCACTGAGCCATAACCTGCGATTAGAAAAGAGAGTTTGGTGGGGTCATAAAGTGCCAAACTTTATGGTTTCTGCGCCTAACCTAGTTAAGAGGATAATTAGTTTCCGGGAAATTCAGACTTTGGTAATGATAAAATTCAAAAATTTTAAATAAATACTAAAATGAGTGAAACGGTGCGAAACAGAGCAAAACAGAGTGAAACGGAGCGAAACGGAGAAACAGAGTGAAACAGAGCGAAACAGAGCAAAACAGAGCGAAACGGTGAAACAGTGCAAAACAGAGTGAAACAGTGCAAAACAGAGCAAAACAGAGCAAAACAGAGCAAAACAGTACAAAACAGAGCGAAACAGTGCGAAACAGAGCGAAACAGAGTGAAACGGTGAAACAGAGCAAAACAGAGTGAACAGACCGAAACAGAGCGAAACAGAGAGAAACGGTACCGTTTTGAGCAGTTAGGTTCGTGAACATCCCCGCCGGAGAGCTGCTTTGCCGGAGAAGGTTTGATTCAACAGGTTTGGTGTGATGATCATTGAGAAACTGATCCAAACCAATCGTGTTCATCATCCCCTTGCTCTGTCTCGGATAATGCGGCGGCAAACCGAGAAATCCCGACGGCTCAGGCAGCTGCGGCGGCGGAGGAAGAGTGGCGGCGTATGAAACAGAGGTGACAGAGGACTTAGCCTCGAACTCGCTGGGACCATTAGAGCTGGCGAATCTTGAAAGCAACCTGTCGGAGTCAAGTCCGCTCTCGTCGTCGTCGTCGGCAACGAAAGTGGTGAGAACAGAGCTTGGAGCTGAACGAAAGCGAAGAAGACCCGACCCGGAAGAAGGTGTGTGATTCGGGTCGTAGAGATGATTTGAATCCATGAAAGCCACGAACTTTACCGGTCTTGTCTTTTAGCTTATAGAGCTCTGTTTCGTAACGTTTTAGGAAGAACAGAGCTGAGGAAACAGAGTCTTCAACGTCTAACTTTTATTTAATCTTTCTTTCTCCTCTCGTATGGTTCTTTGTTGTGTAAAACTAAGAAGGAGGAGATAAGAGCTTGAGGATGTAAGAAAGGAGGTTTGTACTGAAGAAGAAGAAGAACGGTGAACAGGGAAGAGAGAGAGAGAGAGAGAGGATTAATGAATATTTATCGTCTTTTTTTTTCTTCTTCTTCTGAGTTTCTGCGTCCAACTTTTAATTGCTGAAGATAGCGGCGGATCCAAAAGCATGGCATAAAAAATTAAATGAAGAAATAAAATAAAACAAAAGTACAGAGGAAGACGTCGTTTCGAGCCGCCTGTGAGGTTGGGTCACGGAAATGCCTTTAATTTTCCTTTTCTAAAATTATTACATTTTTAAATACTTTTGGTCTTTATAATAATAGGAAAAAAATGAAATGTGTTAGAAGAGAACGTAGAGTTTAAATTGAAATATATCTTCTGTTTTGTAAAGTAAGATTTTTTATAGTATGCACGCTTATTAAAAATTTAATAAATGTTTATAATTTAATTTGATTTTTACTTTATCATATATTTTTTAATAATTTTTCACCAATAAAATTTAATCAATTCAAATATTTTTAATTAATATTCATCAAAAGTATAAAAACAATACCTTAACAATATAGAAATCTAATTTTTTGGAACAAGTAAAAAAATTAAAAAATCTTGTTTTCTGGAACGGTCGGATGAAATCATTTTTACTAGTCAAGTCCAGCAAGAACATGTGAGGTTAGTTACCTGCCTAATCAACATTCCTGAGTTTTTACTGGTGGACCCGTTACAGATTATTTTCTGATATTTCTTTGTTGTAACCCTACAAATATAAATTCGTGATACCATTTTTATACTATTATTGTTTTCTCTTTGCCGTCCACCGATTTAGTTGTATATACGTCTCCATATGCAAAATTATTAACATACAAACAAAATAATTGGCATGTTCCAGATAATTAAATCGTTATCAACTTATCATAAGACTGTATTTGTGAGAAAAGGAGACAATAAATCACAGACTTACTTCGTACGTAGTCAACTTGTGGTGACAAATCAAATGTTTTCACATTCGAATATTACGCTATAAGATCGTCCATCGTGATTGTGTCCCCATCAGAGTACAAAAGAAAAGTCAGAAGTTGGATCTTCATCATATGGTTAAAACACAAAACATCCTTTAAATGGAAAGATAATTGTCGGAAGTACAGTTTGTAAATAAGAGTCAAAACTGCAACTGCTTTTCCAGCAAGATGAAAGTAACTTTATGAATCCAATTTAGGGTTCACGGAACCTACGCAGCTTCTTCTACAAGATCGTGACGTTGATACGTTGGGAACGCAAGTTGGTGGCGTCTAACGAGGATTGGTGGATGAATAGAATGAACGTGACATACGGTGCACCTGCATGAAGATCAATGATAGAAACACTTTAATAAATCTCATTGGCCAATGATGATACAATGATGTCACTAAGTGTGAAACTATGGACCTCGTCCGCCGCCGTCGTTAATTTGGCGCACCTCTTATCTATAAATCTTATCTTTATTTAACTTTTATATTTCTGACTTTTTACTCTATATGCTTATCAAATACAGTATATAGCAACGTTTTGGCTGTGTTTATTCTCTTTGGGGTTTTTATTTCATTTTTGTTATATGGGAACTACCGTTTATGTGCCTATGGTTGGTTAACTGGATAGAGACATAGATCGATGAGTTGGAGTAGCTACACAATTTTTAAAACTCGAGCTGTTTCTTAGTTAATCAACAAGAAGCCAAATTTGTATGCACAAGCACATGCACCTATTCATGCATAGGTAATAGACGAAGTTCGTTGCGCACCTAGTTTACTATGAAAATTAATACTCGTCATAATAAAACAAGAAGAAATGTCTCTAATATAATGTAAATCTCTCTATAAAAAATATTCTGCAATTATCAG
Source organism: Brassica oleracea var. oleracea (assembly GCF_000695525.1). Classification (NCBI taxonomy): domain Eukaryota; kingdom Viridiplantae; phylum Streptophyta; class Magnoliopsida; order Brassicales; family Brassicaceae; genus Brassica; species Brassica oleracea. The sequence continues at coordinate 51,783,379 of NC_027751.1, forward strand.
AAAGAAACAAAGAAAGGAGAAAAATATAAGAGCAAAGCTCGTCCGTGGATGAGAGAACACGTGAGACCTCATTTTAGCTTTCTCTATGCTGTATAGATTTTATCAACTTACAGTTTTATATTAAAATAATTTGATTCCCCGTCAATTTTTTTAAAGTATTTATGTTCTGAAAAAAAAAGATTACGTTGATAGAAGTGGGGAATCGTTCGTGGTCCAGCTTCGGCTTTTATAATGTCAACAAGTTTAAAAAGGGGGCCTCTCTATATTAGTTTTTTAATAAGAACTTCTATATTAAGCAAGTGTTTCTCTATTTGTTTATTAAGTTTCCTCGAATGGGCTGCTATATTTGGAAGTCATCAATCGTGCTTGGGCGAGATATGTTTTCCCATGAAAGACCTCTCTTTGCCGTTTTTTCTCTTTCGTCTCTTTTAATATTATAAAAGAAAGTAATACATACTTTTTGTTGCGAATTTGAACAAAGGACCAACGGTGGGGTGTGGTCATGTTTGACGGCCTGACAAAAATTATATTCGAAAACATGTAAACGCTAAAGATGGGCTCGGAGCCTCAGAATTCGTCATTTCTGATTCATATATGTGTGCATGTATAAACTGATCTTCATGCGCAAGAACCATCCAATCATGCAGTTGAGTTTTATCTTCTTCTGTAAGTACTGTTTGGTTACAAATTAGAGAAAACTTATAGATTAATACAGCTCTACTAAAAAGCATCGAGTTTTTTAATCATACATCTTTTTTACTAAAAAATCTATGTATATAGTTAAAAATCGAATCTCGGTTCCGACCAATCAAAACAAACGATTGAAATACATGTATAATTTAATAAACCCACTTGCCACTTGGTTATAGTATACTGAAAAAATGGGATGAGATAATATATCTATCATGCAAAGATAAGCACGTACAGTCAACATATTTTGTATTTTAATAAAGTTTAATTATGGGCAAATCTCCAAAATAGCACTTTTCTAAGTTTATATCACAAAAATAACACTCAAAAACTAAGATGACCAAAATAGCACCTTTTTAAGTCTATCTTTTAAAAATTTTAATTTTTTTATTTTTCAAAATTTGAAATCTTATCTCCAAAACCTCATTTCTCAATTCTAAACCCTAAACCCTAAACCATAAACCCTAAACCCTAACCTCTAAATCCTAAACCCTAAACCCTAAACCCTAAAATCTAAACCCTAAATCCTAAACCCTAAATCCTAAACCTCACCCTTTAACTCTAAACCCTAAGTTTGTGATTTTTGATAAAACATTAAGTGCTATTTTTGTGACTTTTGACCTTGAATGCTAGTTTGAGAACATAAACTTGATTTAATGCTATTTTTGTCTTTTTCTCTTTAATTATTGAAACATATCTTTATCATATTCCTTATCTTATAAGATTCTAGATGGCAAGACAGAAGAAGCCCATGATACAACCAAACACTCTTCCTTAAGACACAAGGTACTTGTGATGATAAACAAAGCACTAAACCCTTCATTTAAGCTCGCCATAGAAATTACATAGCATAACTTTGTTGCCTGAAATTAGCATACACATTTCCTGGCTCATGCACTGAAGGTTTATACCGTTTTGATTCGACCTAAACTCTCAGACACAGATCTCATCCTAGGACGCAACTCTGGATTTGTATCCGTGCAGTTCAAAGCCACACGAATAGCTGCAATAGCTTGCTTATCAGCTAACTCTTGTTTTAAAAGCTTGGGGTCTAAGATATCGGCCAACGATCTCCCTTCCTTGTGCCACTTCCTCACAACACTAACGAGTTCCTCTCCTCCGTTTTCAGAGAAACCACCAGGCAAACAACCAGTCAACAACTCCAACAGAATCACACCAAAAGAATAAACATCGCATTTCTGAGATGATTTGTAACCGGAAGAAGCTCTGGCTTCTGGTGCAAGGTAAGCAGCTTGAGGAGGAGCTGAGAGTCTTGTCGCAAAGCTTTGCACGTTGGTGGATAGTGAATGATCTGGTAGCTTGGGGTAACCATGAACCAGACGTGTGAGACCGAAGCCTGAGACGTGAGGAAGTAACTCATCATCTAACAGGATTTTGCTTGTTTTTAGGTTGCCATGTACATACTTTCTCGAACTGTACTCATGTATATACATCAAGCCCCGAGCAGTCCCTTGCGCTATGTGTAACCTCTCAGCCCAAGAGAGTGGAGACCGTGTATTCGAAGGCCCACCTACACAACAAAACAAAAACACACACACACACACATAGTCAACTTTGTGTCATAATCTAACATACATGATACATCTGATTACAGAATCAAACATATCACATGCATACTCGCGTACCATACTGAAAATCACATTAGGTCACATTAAATACTCTCGTAAATAGAGACTACCATTAATTCACTTAAGAGACTAACGTTTTATCATAAAAAAGGACCACACTACATTACTTAATCTATTACATGAACTCCATAGAGAACCAAATCTGTTTTTAATTTATTTTCTGGCACTGGCAGATACAGTCCCCATGCTTGTCCTCTATATCTACTGATTCAAGTTTCAACACATGTAAACCAAGAACGCTTTAAACAAAAGGAGAAGAATCCAACATTAGTCAGTAGTCACTATCCCACAGTCACACAGAACAAAAAAAACATTTCAGGCCAAAAGCATTGACTCTAGTTTCAACAATTGTATTTAACACATGTTAACCAATAACGCTTTAAATAGTAAAACAACAAGGAGAAGAAGCCAACATTAGTCACTATACACCACATGTCCACAGTCACACAGAACAAAAAAGCTCTGCACATTCAGACCACAGAGCATTGATTCCCACGAGATAGTTTCAACAGCTATGTTCAAATAAAACTGATAATTAGGGGTTTGTAATAACAGAATTAATATTACATTTTGAAACTTGATGAGAAAGACTAGTGTCTTACCATGCAAAGCAGAGTACAAGCTTCCATTGCCAATGTAATCAGTGATGAGAAGCTTCTCGTCCTCTGCATAGTAATAAGCTCTCAGCCTTACAATGTTAGGGTGGCTGACCATACCGATGTTCTCCACTTCGTTCACGAACTCCTTAAACCGCCACGTGGCGTTACCGTCGCTGAGTCTTCTAACCGCGACAACGGCGGAGGAGGAGGAGGATGGTTCCGCCGCCACGACTCTGTATACAATCCCGCTCCTGCTCTTGCCTATCACGTAAGCCGAAGCTCTCAGCAAATCCTCAAGGTCTAGCTGAAACCCTTCGTCAAAGGCTACAAATTTACCGTCTTGCCCTTCTTCGTCGAACTCTGCGACCACCGTCTCTGTTTTGTACACGGCGGAGGAGCTCTGTTTTCTCCGGATCAGCCACACCGATAGAGAAACAGCTCCGATGACGACGGACACTCCAGAGATCAATGAGACCGTTACAGAACCGGTGGTCTGCTTCTCGTGTCCTTCTTCCTTGCTGATCACGCTAGGGTTCGGTTTCTGAAGCTCTTGAGTACTTTCCGGCTTAGCGGCGATGAGATTAGGGATCTCGAAATCTTCGCACGGTGTCTGCGACGGGAAGCCGCAGAGATGAGAATTTCCGGCGAACGCGAACGGTCCTTGGTTCAACAGAGAACCCACCTGAGGTACTTTTCCGGTGAGGTCGTTGTGGCTGAGATCCAAGGTGACGTGGAGAGGTAACCGACCGTACGACGGTGGAATCTCGCCGGTGAATCGGTTAAACGAGAGGTTTAGAGTTCCGGCGAGGCTTCCGAGTTCGGTGAGTGACTCGGGAAGTGAGCCGTTGAGCCGGTTAGAGGATAAATCGAGATGGTTTAGTGATTTTAAGTGGCGGATTTGGTCTGGGATCGGACCGGAGAGTGAGTTGTGAGAGAGATCGATGTACCGGAGGTTAGTTGGTTCGAAGAGGCGAACCGGTACCGGTTTGGAGAAATTGTTGTGAGCTAGATCGAGCCGGTTAAGCGAGTCGAGTAGACCGAGTTCTGAGGGGATGTAACCGGAGAGACTGTTCCCGAAGAGGTTGAGTGACGTGACTCGGCCGTTTGTACAGGCGACTCCGGACCAATGGCAAGGAGTTTGGTCGGATTCGGACCAGTGGTTCATTACTTTGGTCGGGTCGTTGTCCACGGCGGATTTGAGAGCGAGAAGAGATAAACCGTCGGAGTTGAGAGAAGAGCAGAGAGAGATGGAAGAAACAAGAAGTGGTAGAATCCAACTAAACTTCATTTTCTTGAAATCGTTTTTCTTTGGTTCGTGTAGTGATGCAACGAGAAGTTGCAGAGAAAGAGGATCAACAGTGAAGAAAAGGTTTAGATTCTTTTATGGTTGCATTGTAGCAACGTGGAGTAAAGTAGTCATGATCACAAATTTTGAAATTCTTGAGCGCATGATTATGGTTTGAAATTATAACAATATAATATAGATTTAAATATATTATATAGTATTGGGATTCGTCTTTTTGGTTTCTAATGTGTTTTTTCCAATCGCATAAATGGTTAGTTTATTAGTTGAATAATGCAAGTGGGATCTTGTTACAATGTTTAAAGTTTTGTCCGCGTTGATGATAACTAGGATCGTTGGATTTATAGGATAAAAAGACAAGGAAAAGGCTAACATATAATTTACTACTTAGTACAATATTTTGAATTTTAGATTGCGAATCTTTAAACTGCTATGATTTGAATTTGTATGTGGGAGATAATTGTATCCCTTATATATTAACTGAGAATCATTACAACATTGTTTTGTAACCACGTGTCGCTATGAAAATGAAATTCAGAATTTTTAGAGAAATATGTTGGTACATCTTAACTTATATTATACTTTTTATTAAACTGACTATTAAATTGATAAATAGTGTATAAAAGAATATTCTCGCATTTTTCTTAAATAAAATATACGGAATTGTCTAATATGATTAACGTATATATGACAATCAATGATTATGAATAACAAATATTTGATAATGATTTTTGTGTCTTAGCTCTTTTATGTTTAATTTTATATTACTAAAAAATATTAAACACCCACATTAATTATATAATAAAAAGATTAATTTTTTTCTTATATGTTATATTTTGAATTTTTAAAATGAATATAAATTACTAAAAACATTAAATGTATCACATTAAAATTTTGTGATTAATGGTTTAACTTTTTTAGTAATAACAAAATACAAATGATCATAAATCCTATAAATATGAAGTCTCATTTACTAGACATTCATATTATATATTAATATAGCTTAAAATTAAACTATATAACATAGAAAAATACTTAAATATGATAATTTCTAAATTTGTATTGAAAAAGTATTAAAACCTTAATATTTTAATTTCAAAATTTGCATTAAAAAAAATCGCACATTAGAAATTTTTGTCTTTCATATGAATATGAATTATCAATAATAAATATTTATATTAAAATATACTATATATCTATGTCCATGTCATTGAAATTTATTTGTATTCCATATAAAATATATAAATTGATTGTTTTGATTTATTTACTAAAAAGAATATCGTGAATAAACAAGATGTATTATTTTGATTTATGTCTTTACTCTAATTTAATTATATACATAATATATAAATGAATACAAATAAATAATAATAGATAAAAATTAGTTATAACTTATATATATCTATATATATATATAACATTCATCACTCGCGATTGCGTGGATGTACAATTAGAAAACGACCCATAATACATCTTATATCAAATTATCAATGGACAAACAGTATAATAAGCAATATATCTGAATTAATATTTGTTTTCTAAGTTATCCCTTTTGTTTTGTGTTTGCCATTAGTTATCTTAAATGCCTAGTATCTTAACACATGTAGACCATCTTGAGCCATGAAACAATTGTACAGTCCTACTGAACCTATATCAGGTCAGTACTTCAAAATCGTAAGCACATGTTAGACAAAAAATAGAAACTAATCGACCCCTAGTGGTTATCTTATCATGAAGGGTGAAAAGCATTCTCTCTCAGCTCTGTTTCCTCTCTAAAATATTACACTGAGGAGAGAGAAAGCTTTGTTTTTGGGTCACCGGATCTGTTTCCAGTCTAGTTTCCCCTTTATCGGGCTTTGTTTCTGGGAAAAAGAGGCTTCTACAGTTCTTCTTCGCCGGCTTTCGTGATGGTTGAAACTTCATGTCGTGATGTGAAGTTCTTGGGGTATGGGTTGTGGTTTCGGTTTCGAATCCTCTTGATTAGTCACGTTTGGCTAATATGAGTGATTACGTTTGGTGGTCTGAGTCTGGAGGAGATCTCGATTCTAATCGTTTGATTCTCTCGGCGGTGTGATTTTGCCACCGAATCTCCTTTACCTTCAATACAGTTGTTGGAGGTAGATTTTCGGCGGTTGTGATTGAGGACCCGGTGGATTCCGGTGGCGAGTGCTCTGTTTCGTCTGGTGGTGTGTTAAGTCGGAGAAGATGACAGAGGATGGTGTTCCTGGTGTGACACCGGTGTGGGTCAGTGGTTCCGGGGCTCCGTCGATTTGGTCTCCGGCGTTGAATCTCGAGATGGCTGAAGCGGTGGTGGTGAAATGACGCGTGGGTCACGACGTTGTGATCGGGTGACACGTGGGCATTCTTACGCTCTTGCGAGACGCGTGGCGGTTTAGTGGGTTGGGCTCAAGGCCCATTTCGTTTAGTCCCTTTGTATTCGGGTTTTTTTGGATAATGTATGTGGGCTTGCCTTTTGAGCATTTGGTGTTAGTCCCTTAATAAAAACTATTTGATGGAAAAAAAAAAAAACTTATCATGAAGGGTGACGTTTTTATATAAGTACATGTGCTGAAGTTTTAGATTTCATTCAAATTAAAGGAAGGAAAAGACTGGTAGACAATAATTGATTGTGTCAGATCAAATTTTTAACCAACCGACAAAAGTCACCTGCCGAACATGCATTTGCAAGATGCCACTCTACTATAATCCTAGTTCTAAGGGTCCTTTAGTAATTAATTATATGAAGAATCAACAGTTCCCGTATAATGCAGCTAGATTCAGACATTGGGCTTGGGCCGACGTTTACAAAAGAGGTCAAACATATTATCTTTTTCTTTTTTTTGGCCAACTGATATTATTATAAAGGAAAAAGCCTAACTTAACCAAATCCAACCATAACAACTAAAGCCCAAGAGAGGCCCAAAACCTAATTTCAACAAAAACGAAAATCTTAAAACCGGCCCAACAACAAGCCCAAAAAACAGGAGGCCACCGCCCCAAACGCCAACGCACGGCGCACGTGTTGAGACCTCAACTGCGAGGCACACGTGTCACCAGATCCCTTCTCCAACCTCCATTGTCGGAGGAAACATGCAACCCAACACCAAAAACCGTACCCGATCTCACCACCACCACCTACGGCTGAGCTCCTTTGACGGAAAGCTTCCGTCGAACCATGTCGAGATCTCTTCCTGAGCCTCCAAGCCGCTAATCACGGGATTAAAGAAATCCCACATCTCATCTTGTTTGTCGTCAACACCATCGAAGATAATTACTCGATCTATTCGAGATTTCTTCATAGGGGACCAAACGAAGAATAGATGAATCAAGAACAAAGCTAAAGTCACACCCTTAAGAAAAGGGGTGACAATCAAAAACCGACGGTGCAAGACACAGAGCCTCCACACCTCGGACTCATAAGCCGGCGAGGAACGAAGCCATAGAAGCCTCTTTCTCCCGGAAACAGAGCCGGCGAAGCCTGCCTAAGAAGCAGCGCTTCCCAGAATCAAAGCCAAGAACCAGAAACCGTCGATAGAGCCCCGTGAAAGCTTCATCTCATCTCACAGAGGAGAGAGAGAAGTCTCGGTCTCCAGACAGCGCAATTAACTCCCTCCGTTTCTACTCGTTGATTAGTTACAAGGTACATAGGTCAAACATATTATCTACTAGAAACAATGCCATTGTGACTCTAGTTATGAATTCATTAACATCAATTTCAAAATACTCATATTGTAACTCATGCTCAGTGTTCTAAAAATAAAAATCCGTCTAGCCTAGACGCCGGTCTAATCAGCAAATCATGCAAATCGGATATGAACGAAATGATTATTTTCAATAGATATATTAAAAAATCAAGTTAAGCGTTTAAAAAATCAAGTTAAGCGTTCAAAAAATCAGCTTAGCCTTCCACTTAAACAATAATCCTCTGTAAGACGCCTAACCACCGTTGAGCAATTTTTAGAACATTCTGATTTCAAAAACATTGCTACATGCTTACATATTTTCCCCAATCATTTTCATTTTTTTTCTTGTGTCTCTAATCAAGAAGTTTTTGTTCAAAGTATAATCTCTTTCAATTAGAGACAAAAACTGTACAAAATTCTGTACAAACTCAGGCCTGCAAGATTAGAAGATGAAGCTTTCTCGGAGGAGAGATGAAAATTACGTAGCCTTGTTAAAGATGATGACGTGGCCCATAAAAGCTTCCAGACTTCTTTGCATGCATCTAATTGTAATTGCACGTGATACTCTTTCGTTTAATTTATTAAAAGTTGCATTAAAAAAAAGTTGGTTTTTTTTGCAACAAAAAGGTTAATGGTTTATAACTTTATACTGTATTATGCATGCTTTTATACTATTAAAGCTTTAATGAAAATACAGAAAAAGAAAGCTAAAAACAGCGAGAGCACTGCAGTCACTGTACGAGAAGATCTTGCCGTTCTTGGTACAAACACAAGGACAATTTAATGACGTGGGCCAATATTGGTAAGCTCATTCTTTTTTGCTAAATTGTAAATATCATTTCAAAAATGAATTGTTGAGGTTTACAAGATGTGATGAACAAACTGTAAAACCTTTAGAACATACTTCCAAGACAAAAAAAGGTAAAAAACATGGAAGCAGAAATCAATCGAACTTGAAACCGTTCTGCTTTGGAGCGAACAGGACTTCAAGTATCGATACAAACTTGTAGTAGTCGGATGGAAGGTTGAGCCGAGACGGGCTTGAAAGGAGAGACCCAAGAAACTAGAACGCAAGGAACATAACACTAGTAGGAAGCGGATTCAACGGCTACCTGCACAACTTGCTTGACTCCGAGAGACAGAAACGATCCCGCTCAAGGACTGTCCTCTAGGTCCCGGCTGGGAAAGAACTAAACTCGGATTCAGCAAAAGACGGGACAACACACACTACGGGTGCTTTATAGCGCTCAACTAACTCTGCAGTCAGCGTACGAGAAGATCTTGCCGTTCTTGGTACAAACGCAAAGACAATTTAATGACGTGGGCCAATATTGGTAAGCTCATTCTAATAGCATACATAAGCCAAAAATTTCTACTCCATTCATTCCATAAAACATAAACAAAATTCAAAAGAAATTATTTCTTCACAAATTTTATCATGAATAAATAGAATGGAATAATGTGAAATGGAATGAAATATATCGTTATTTTTCTTCATATTTCATTCTTATTATTCCATTATTTTCATTTTATATTTACAGTTAGAGCTTATATATAAAAAAATCTAAACGCTATTTATTAGTTCGTGTGTTCTTAGGATTCCTTTTTCTTTTATTCACAGAACCAGAACCACTGTTTCCATTGAAATCAATTTAGATTTCGGACCTTCTCCATGGATAAGACATCGAGCGTAACCATGGATAAAGATGAAGTGCTTTTATCAGTAGAAAACAAGGGTGGAAAACCCCTTTGTGCAATTGCAGTTAGAGAAGCCATTGATGCAATTGTTGCTCGTTCAAAATTGCTATCGAGCGATGGAGCTACAAAGACGTTGGTCGAGCACGATTCGGCAGCTGGCGGTGGTAGCAACCCAAGTATCTAATCTTGGGCCTATTAAATTGAATATCGAAACCTAGATGTTGTATTGTTTTTTGCATCTTTGTCTTTCAAAGTTTTTTTGTTCTTAGAAATAATGCAACTCTCATTTTGGCAATTTGATTTCTCCATACAGAAAATAAAATTGTTAGTGTTATTCAAAAGTAACGCTCATGCAAAATAACTTGACAACAAACAAATCTAAAGCAACTAACATAGAGATTACATGTTGATGTTGACTAAATATTACCAAGGAACAAGATACATAGGTATGAGGAACTTTTGTTAATGATCTGGGAGTTTGGGATAACCCGGAACCAGACTTCTGATACCGAAGCCTGAGATGTGAGGAAGCAACTCATCATCTAACAGGTTTCATGTATATAATATACATAAAAACCCCGAGCAGTCCCTTGTGCTATGTGTAACCTCTCAGCCCAAGAGAGTGGAGCCAGGGCGAAGCTACGTTGATGTTTATGGGTGCACGTGCACCCCTAATTATTTATAAAGTTAACTTTTACAATGAACATATGAGCTATAATTGGCTCATTTGGTTGTGGTGCACCCAGAGCCGGTCCTATAAATCTTAAAGCTACAAGCCAAAACCAAAAATGTGGCTGAAATGAAGCAGAGGGGTTTCGGAATCACGACTGGAATGTGAGACTATAGCCATGTAGACCACTAGACTAACACAGATTTTGTGAAAAAAGTGGCCGATATTTTAGTTATTATCAAGGCGGCCGGAACCCATGCTTCATCTGCTTGGGCCCAGGGCCGCCTCTGGGTGCACCCACAATTCTCAAGGGACATGTGTTCAATACTCCACTTTTCTAATTTTTATCATTAATATTAGTTATTGTGCACCCAGTAAAAGACAAGTCTGGCTTCGCCCCTAAGGCCGAGTATTTGGAAGGTCCACCTACAAAACAAAAACGCATACACAGTCAATTTTGTATCCTGATCTAACACATACAGATAGTCAAATGACAAAGGAAAGCAGACCTCGGAACGCGCTGCACAGCACGGAGCTCTTGCTTCATCTTTGACATCAGTCAATGAAGTTCCCTGATTAAAGAATCAAACATATAACATGCATACTAGCGTACCCATACTTAGGGATGTTATAATGGGTTTTGTTAGCGGGGTTTTAATGGATTTTTTTAAAAATGTCCATTTAGACTCATTTAGTTAAATAGGTAGTTTTACTAAGACTCATTTATTAAATGGGTTCTACTTAAAATTAGTGGAGACCCTGTTAATCCATTTAATTTAATATAATTAATTAATTAATTTTTGTAAGAAAATGTGATTGTATAGTTTTGGCGAAAATTTTGATTTTACGATTTATGAGAAAAAAATTCCGATTTTGCAGTTTTGTCAAAAAAAATTAGATTTTATAGTTTTGACGGAAAACACATTTTCTGGTTTTGGCGGAAAAATCTGATTATGCGGTTTTGGCGAGAAAACTCGATTTTGTGGTTTTAGAGGGAAAACTCAATTTTTATGTTTTGGCGGGAAAACTCAATTTTTACGGTTTTGGCGGGAAAACCCGATTTTACGATTTTGGCGGGAAAACTCAATTTTACGGTTTTGGCTGAAAAACTCAATTTTACGGTTTTGGGAGGAAAACTCGATTTTATGGTTTTGGCAGGAAAACTCGATTTTACGGTTTTGGCAGGAAAACTTTATTCAACGATTTTGGCGGGAAAACTCGATTTTACGGTTATGGCGGGAAAACTCGATTTTACGGTTTTGGCGGGAAATCTCAATTTTTACGGTTTTGGCAGGAAAATCCTAGTTTACGGTTTTGGCGAAAAAACTCGGTTTTACGGTTTTGGCGGGAAAACTCGATTTTACGGTTTTGGCGGAAAAATCTGATTTTGCGTTTTGGCGAGAAAACTCGATTTTACGGTTTTGGCGGAAAAACTCCATTTTACGGTTTTGGCGGGAAAAATCAATTTTGCGGTTTTAGAAGAAAACTTGATTTTACGGTTTTACCAGAACAACTTGATTTGCGTTTATATAATAAAAATCAGTTAATTTTTTTTATTTGTTTCATTTAAAATCAACGATAGTTTAAATGGGTTAGTACAAAAATTGTGGATCTAAATGGATATCTCTAATAGACCTATTTTTAAATGGGTTTAAACGGGTATGTGTCTTAAACGGGGTGGGTTTTACCATTTTAACATCCCTGCCCATACTGAACATCACATTTAGGTCACATTAAACACTCTCCCACGTAGAAACTACCATTGATTCACGTAAGAGACTAATGTTTTAATACTATATATCTTTTAAGTTTGATTTTTGAAACAGATCGTTATCATATTCATTATCGTATAAGATTCTAGATGGTAAGACAGAAGAAGCCCATGGCACAACCAAACGATCTTTCTTAAGACACAAGGTACATGTACTTGATCCGGAATTAAACCCTAAACCCTTCCTTTAAGCTCGCCATAGAAACTACATAACATAACGTTATTCCCTGTTAATTAGCATACACATTTCCTGGCTCATGCAGTGAAGGTTTACACGAATACCCAAACTATCAGACAGAGATCTCATTCTAGGACTCCATATTCGTGCAGTTCAAAAGCGACACAAATGGCTACGTAGTTTGATATAGTCATATAGATGTATTATGCGTCCTTTTCTAATGGTTCATAATCTCACGAGTCATATATAAAATAAAATCATTAGAGTTGTACACAAACATTTCATTTTCATATAGCCAACTTAAGAATCATTTATTACTATTATATGTTGTTTTGTACCATTTTCTTTGAAGATTCACAATCTAAAATTCAAAATAATGTTTTAGCCTTTTCCATGTCTCTTTATCCTATGAATCAACGCAACGATCCTAGTTATCATCAACGCAGACAAAACTTTAAACATGTAACAAGTTCAATTAATACACTAACAGTTTATGCAATTTAAGAACCATAAGGAACAAGAAAAAAGGCAAATCCCAATACTATATACATATAATATTGTTATAGTTTCAAACTATAAACATGCGCTCAAGAAATTCAAAATTTGTGATCATGACTACTTTACTCAGTACGTTGCTTCAATGCAGCCATAAAAGAATCTAACTACGTCTCGTTGTATCACCATACTCTAAATCTCTCGTATAACGAGTCACCGGCGAGATTCCACCGTCCTACGGTCAGCTTGGACATGAGCCACGATACAAAATGCTTCACTTCTCATACATTCTCACGTTTGTCTCTTTTAACACAAAAGCAGAGATGGGTTTTTTCACCAACTCCCACTAACACTACTCTAATAGCCTTACTTAGTAGTCTACTATCACAAGCAACTTATACAACAACTACATCACTTTTAGACCAACTTCTTAACCTCACAACTCTTGGTTTGAGAACAAAATGACATTACTCAACAAATAGAGATTAAGGGTATTTTATAAAAATGGTATGAAGTTTTTTTATTTCCGGTTTGATTTCTTCAATACCAACCAAAAGTAAAATGTACCAAAGCAGAAGTTTCACACACACACAACAAACACAGTAATACGAGTTTCAAATCACACAATAATACGAGTTTTCTTTTATGTTTAAAGAAGACGTGTTACCTCCTACTTTGTTCCAAGCTTCAAAAGGTTTGCCTGGGATGCACTTCGGATTCCTTACCGGAACGGCGTCTCGCTTCGAGTAGCTCTTCTGCTTGTTTGGCATCTTCGGCTTTCTTCCTCTTGGCAGAGCAGACTTCAGCGTACTTGGCATAAGCCTCACCTCCAGGGATATCACCGGTACCAGAGACAATGGCAGAGTAGAGATTTCTAGCAGCTTCAGCACGGTAGTCACAGTTCAGGGTCATATATGCTTCAATCTCAGAGAGGCTGTAACAACGTGATACACAGAATCCAATTGCATCACAAATTCTTCCATGCGTTGCATCCCCTGCCTGCTCTCGCTTAAGTTCATCAACAAGCAGCAGCGCCTCTCTTATGAAATCTACTGCTTTCTTCTGCACTGTCTGAGCACTCTCCTCTCCTCCTGTTGGCTAATATCAGAAAGGTAAAAAAAGATTGCTGATTTTAAAGTCTGTAGTCCAAAACAGAGGAATCTATCACACACCAATACTCAATCTCACTGGTCCATAGAGTTTGATCAGATCAAAATTCAAGTACAAATCGTGACCAAGTTATAATATCTTTTGATATATATACGTCAATGAATCAGTCTTACCGATGAAGAAGCAGTAGCAGCATCATTGTTACTCGAGGAAGAACCTCCCTTCTCCTTGTTGGGATTCGTTTTGTCCATTGTTGTCCTGCAATTTTCAGAACCTCATCATAATCATCTTCAATAAAGTTTTTCAGAGTAAGAATCGCAAACAACTATAGAATTTCAAAACAGATCATCACATTCACAATAGTAGAATCGAGAGAATGATCAGTTAAACAATCCGCAGCTGACTACCATTTCCGAATCAATCATCATATACTATACTACTGATTCGCTAATCTAAAAATCAGCTTACGAAGCAACGCCTGTTTCGATTTCAATTCCCGATTCACAAAACAGGATTCGCGAATCTGAGATTCAGCTTATGAATCGAACGTCACTGTCTGTTGCAACGATCGCTTATTTCAAAACTCTAAGCTAACAATGAACAAAATCCAAAAGCGAAACGAGCGATAAGTTCTGAGATTCCATGAATATTGCAAACGAATCTATAAACTCGACTTTCAGTTCGGAATCAACGATCGATGAGCAGCTGGCAATCGATAAATCATCGGAAACTCAAGTTCTGAGTGTGCAAACAGCTGATAAAATCGTGATTCACATACCTCTGAGATCAGAAAACTACAGTATTGATTCTAGATCAGAATAAAGCATATAAACACAATCGAAATCCGCGATCACACACACCGAGGATCGAGAAGCTCCAGCAACACTAAAGAATCAAAAACTACTGAACCGAATCACAGGATCAACTCACAATCTGAAGAAAAGCATACACATACCTTCGAGATTGGATCGATAGAGCCTGGGATTCAGAACGATCAAGAGAATCTGTAGAACTTGAGTCCGTTTCTACCTTCTTCACCTTGGCGGGGATTATAAACGAAAAAGCCGAGTGATGATTTTGATATTTTTCTTTATTTTAATTTCCGCCATGTTAATGGGCCTTACAAACAGAATAAGCATTGGGCTTTTCAATGAGCGAGGTGGATCAAGCCGGTCGGGTTCTTTTTTTCTTCTCTGAAATTCAACTCGGTTATTTCCGGTTTAATCTGAGTTTTCCTCTTTACGGATCTGACCGAAGAGTTCGGAGCTAGGTACAGCGAGGCGGTGGCCAGACTGGAATCACTCAATTTCAGAGACGAAATACAACAATCAGCGACGATCCCGCCGGAAAACGCCGGCTCCTTCACGGGTTTCCTTGAGATGACAGTTACGGAGCAAACACCTTGTGTTCTCAGGCGACCGTCATCAGAGTCGCCGGGGATATCGCTCCTCAACCTTTCGGGACATTGGCGTTCCCTTTTTAACTCGCTTCTCGGTGATTGCTCCAAAGCAAAACGGAACTTTCTCCGGCGAGTCCACGCCTTCGAGTTCCACAGTCAAGACGATTCCGATTCGTCCTAACGGCTCGTTTATCATCCAAATCATAATCATAACTACTCTTCGTGCAAGAGGAAAGAACTGTGGGGAGGAAAAGACGAAGAGCTCTGAAGTAGCAGAGAAGCTGCATGTTAGCTCGTAGTGGTCAAGTAAGTACTCACATCTCCTTAAAACGGTGTCGTATCAACGTTTGAATTAGTGGCTAACCTAATGCATCATTAACACGTGGCTACATGCTAGAAGAGAGAAGATAAACGCACGAATGAAACTGCGACAAGAACTGTTCCCAGGCTGTGATAAGGTTTGTCTCTCGATTATCGACCTTTAATCAATAATTAGATCTTCATTTGTGCTCAAAACACAGAGTCTTTAATCAATAATAAGCGGCTGTGATGATAACATATTATCCCAGCTCATTATGAGACCTTTTGTGGTCAAGGAAAATAACTGAACCCAAATAAAGCTGACCTGGACAAGAAAGGATTAAAGTGATAAGATACTCTTGTTGAAATAAGTGGCTTTGCAGTTGGAATAGCTGAAGCAAATAGAGAAGGAAGCAGACGATGTATAAATAGAGAGCTTGAGCTCTTCGCAATCGTGGAACATTGACTTCCATTATTTCCTTGATCCAACTGCCTAAAGCACTAGCAGAGATAACAAAACAACATATAATAGTAATAAATGATTCTTAAGTTGGCTCTAATGATTTTATTTTATATATGACTCGTGAGATTATGAACCATTAGAAAAGGACGCATAATACATCTATATGACTATATCAAACTACGTAGCCATTTGTGTCGCTTTTGAACTGCACGAATATGGAGTCCTAGAATGAGATCTCTGTCTGATAGTTTGGGTATTCGTGTAAACCTTCACTGCATGAGCCAGGAAATGTGTATGCTAATTAACAGGGAATAACGTTATGTTATGTAGTTTCTATGGCGAGCTTAAAGGAAGGGTTTAGGGTTTAAGTTTCTATGGCGAGCTTAAAGGAAGGGTTTAGGGTTTAATTCCGGATCAAGTACATGTACCTTGTGTCTTAAGAAAGATCGTTTGGTTGTGCCATGGGCTTCTTCTGTCTTACCATCTAGAATCTTATACGATAATGAATATGATAACGATCTGTTTCAAAAATCAAACTTAAAAGATATATAGTATTAAAACATTAGTCTCTTACGTGAATCAATGGTAGTTTCTACGTGGGAGAGTGTTTAATGTGACCTAAATGTGATGTTCAGTATGGGCAGGGATGTTAAAATGGTAAAATCCACCCCGTTTAAGACACATACCCGTTTAAACCCATTTAAAAATAGGTCTATTAGAGGTATCAATTTAGATCCACAATTTTTGTACTAACTCATTTAAACTATCGTTGATTTTAAATGAAACAAATAAAAAAAATTAACTGATTTTTATTATATAAACGCAAATCAAGTTGTTCTGGTAAAACCGTAAAATCAAGTTGTTCTGGTAAAACCGTAAAATCAAGTTTTCTTCTAAAATCGTAAAATTGATTTTTTCCGCCAAAACCGTAAAATTGAGTTTTTCAGCCAAAACCGTAAAATCGAGTTTTCCCGCCAAAATGCAAAATCGAGTTTGTCCGCCAAAACCGTAAACATTGTGTTTTCCCGCCAAAACCGTAAAACCGAGTTTTCTTGCCAAAACGCAAAATCAGATTTTCCCGCCAAAACCGTAAAATCGAGTTTTTCCGCCAAAACCGTAAAACCGAGTTTTCTCGCCAAAACCGTAAACTCGGATTTTCCTGCCAAAACCGTAAAAATTGAGGTTTCCCGCAAAAACCGTAAAATCAAGTTTTTCCGCCAAAATCGTTGAATCGAGTTTTCCCGCCAAAATCGTTGAATAGAGTTTTCTTGCCAAAACCGTAAAATCGAGTTTTCCTTCCAAAACCGTAAAATCGAGTTTCTCGCCAAAACCGTAAAATCGAGTTTTTCCACCAAAACCGTAAAATCGAGTTTTCCCGCCAAAATCGTAAAATCGGGTTTTTCTGCCATAACCGTAAACTCGTTGAATCGAGTTTTTCTTTCAAAACCGTAAAATCGAGTTTTCATGCCAAAACCGTAAAATAGAGTTTTTCTGCCAAAACCGTAAAATCGAGTTTTTCTGCCAAAACCGTAAAATCGAGTTTTCCTCCCAAAACTGTAAAATCGAGTTTTCCCGCCAAAACTAAAAAAAATTGAGTTTTCCCGCCAAACATAAAAATTGAGTTTTTTCCTCTAAAACCGCAAAATCGAGTTTTCTTGCCAAAACCGCATAATCAGATTTTTCCGCCAAAACGAGAAAATGTGTTTTCTCGCCAAAACCGCATAATCAGATTTCTCTCAAAACCGGAAAAATTGTGTTTTCCCGCCAAAACCGTAAAACCGAGTGTTCTCGCCAAAACGCAAAATCAGATTTTTCCGCCAAAACCATAAAATCGAGTTTTTCCGCAAAGCCGTAAAACCGAGTTTTTCCGCCAAAACCGTAAACTCGGATTTTCCAAAACCGTTGAATCGAGTTTTCCCGCCAAAACCGTTGAATCGAGTTTTCCCGCCAAAACCGTTGAATCAAGTTTTCCTCCCAAAACCGTTGAATCGAGTTTTCCTTCCAAAACCGTAAAATCTAGTTTTCCTCCCAAAACCGTAAAATCGAGTTTTTCTGCCAAAACCGTAAAATCGGGTTTTCCCACCAAAACCGTAAAAATTGAGTTTTCACGCCAAAACATAAAAATTGAGTTTTTCCTCTAAAACCGCATAATCGAGTTTTCTCGCCAAAACCGCATTATCAGATTTTTCCGCCAAAACCAGAAAATGTGTTTTCCGTCAAAACTATAAAATCTAATTTTTTTTGTCAAAACTGTAAAATTGGAATTTTTTTCTCATAAATCGTAAAATCAAAATTTTCGACAAAACTATAAAATCACATTTTCTTACAAAAAATAATTAATTAATTATATTAAATTAAATGGTTAACAGGGTCTCCACTAATTTTAAGTAGAACCCATTTAATAAATGAGTCTTAGTAAAACTACCTATTTAACTAAATGGGTCTAAATGGACATTTTTTTAAAAAAATCCATTAAAACCCCGCTAACAAAACCCATTATAACATCCCTAAGTATGGGTACGCTAGTATGCATGTTATATGTTTGATTCTGTAATCAGGGAACTTCATTGACTGATGTCAAAGATGAAGCAAGAGCTCCGTGCTGTGCAGCGCGTTCCGAGGTCTGCTTTCCTTTGTCATTTGACTATCTGTATGTGTTAGATCAGGATACAAAATTGACTGTGTATGCGTTTTTGTTTTGTAGGTGGACCTTCCAAATACTCGGCCTTAGGGGCGAAGCCAGACTTGTCTTTTACTGGGTGCACAATAACTAATATTAATGATAAAAATTAGAAAAGTGGAGTATTGAACCCATGTCCCTTGAGAATTGTGGGTGCACCCAGAGGCGGCCCTGGGCCCAAGCAGATGAAGCATGGGTTCCGGCCGCCTTGATAATAACTAAAATATCGGCCACTTTTTTCACAAAATCTGTGTTAGTCTAGTGGTCTACATGGCTATAGTCTCACATTCCAGTCGTGATTCCGAAACCCCTCTGCTTCATTTCAGCCACATTTTTGGTTTTGGCTTGTAGCTTTAAGATTTATAGGACCGGCTCTGGGTGCACCACAACCAAATGAGCCAATTATAGCTCATATGTTCATTGTAAAAGTTAACTTTATAAATAATTAGGGGTGCACGTGCACCCATAAACATCAACGTAGCTTCGCCCTGGCTCCACTCTCTTGGGCTGAGAGGTTACACATAGCACAAGGGACTGCTCGGGGTTTTTATGTATATTATATACATGAAACCTGTTAGATGATGAGTTGCTTCCTCACATCTCAGGCTTCGGTATCAGAAGTCTGGTTCCGGGTTATCCCAAACTCCCAGATCATTAACAAAAGTTCCTCATACCTATGTATCTTGTTCCTTGGTAATATTTAGTCAACATCAACATGTAATCTCTATGTTAGTTGCTTTAGATTTGTTTGTTGTCAAGTTATTTTGCATGAGCGTTACTTTTGAATAACACTAACAATTTTATTTTCTGTATGGAGAAATCAAATTGCCAAAATGAGAGTTGCATTATTTCTAAGAACAAAAAAACTTTGAAAGACAAAGATGCAAAAAACAATACAACATCTAGGTTTCGATATTCAATTTAATAGGCCCAAGATTAGATACTTGGGTTGCTACCACCGCCAGCTGCCGAATCGTGCTCGACCAACGTCTTTGTAGCTCCATCGCTCGATAGCAATTTTGAACGAGCAACAATTGCATCAATGGCTTCTCTAACTGCAATTGCACAAAGGGGTTTTCCACCCTTGTTTTCTACTGATAAAAGCACTTCATCTTTATCCATGGTTACGCTCGTTGTCTTATCCATGGAGAAGGTCCGATATCTAAATTGATTTCAATGGAAACAGTGGTTTTGGTTCTGTGAATAAAAGAAAAAGGAATCCTAAGAACACACGAACTAATAAATAGCGTTTAGGTTTTTTATATATAAGCTCTAACTGTAAATATAAAATGGAAATAATGGAATAATAAGAATGAAATATGAAGAAATATAACGATATATTTCATTCCATTTCACATTATTTCATTCTATTTATTCATGATCAAATTTGTGAAGAAATAATTTCTTTTAAATTTGTTTATATTTTATGGAATGAATGGAATAGAAATTTTTGGCTTATGTATGCTATTAGAATGAGCTTACCATCAACAGTGCTTCAACGCGCCCCCAATTTCTCTCTCAACCCTAACTTTCGAAACTTTTTTTTTTCTTGGGTCCGATCGCCTCTCCGGCGCGTTCGGCGCTGCGAGAGGGCTTTTGCCGACCCCGCCATATCCAAATCCATCTCCGGCGTGAAGGTTTGTCGGTGAGTGATTCTGTTTCGGGTCGTCGTCTTCGCAGAGGACGTCGTTAGACTCGTCGAAGCTGAGAGGGTTTTGCGATGCGGTGCCTCTAGCGACTGTGCCGCCGCTTCATCTTCCTCACCACCGAAGCAATCTCCTCCCCCGACACCTAAATATTTTCGCAGGACTGGAAGAAAAGGTCGCTTTTTGCCGCTACCTTCAAAGGCTATCCGGGTACGCGTCGTCTGAGCTAGAGGTCTCGGGACCTCAGACTGAATGCGATAGGGTCATCTCTGTCACTCCGTTGAGTCAAGATTAGGCGATTAGCTACTGAGTGATGCATTAACTTAGCTCCTCTCCCCTCCTTTGTTGTTGGTATTGGCGTTTCTTGTTAGTATGGATTGGTATTGCAGGTTTAATTGAGTTGGGTTGTGGAGGTTCTTCGTTTCCTTGGAGCTCTTGGTAACACTTTGCAGTTGGAGGAGGTAGTAAGACTCGGGAGGTGGTGATGCTGCCCCTTTCTCTGTACCGACTTAGAGGGCGAGTGCGGTAGAGTTAGTTGAGCGCTATTAAGCACCCGTAGTGTGTGTTGTCCCGTCTTTTGCTGAATCCGAGTTTAGTTCTTTCCCAGCCGGGACCTAGAGGACAGTCCTTGAGCGGGATCGTTTCTGTCTCTCGGAGTCAAGCAAGTTGTGCAGGTAGCCGTTGAATCCGCTTCCTACTAGTGTTATGTTCCTTGCGTTCTAGTTTCTTGGGTCTCTCCTTTCAAGCCCGTCTCGGCTCAACCTTCCATCCGACTACTACAAGTTTGTATCGATACTTGAAGTCCTGTTCGCTCCAAAGCAGAACGGTTTCAAGTTCGATTGATTTCTGCTTCCATGTTTTTTACCTTTTTTTGCCTTGGAAGTATGTTCTAAAGGTTTTACAGTTTGTTCATCACATCTTGTAAACCTCAACAATTCATTTTTGAAATGATATTTACAATTTAGCAAAAAAGAATGAGCTTACCAATATTGGCCCACGTCATTAAATTGTCCTTGTGTTTGTACCAAGAACGGCAAGATCTTCTCGTACAGTGACTGCAGTGCTCTCGCTGTTTTTAGCTTTCTTTTTCTGTATTTTTCATTAAAGCTTTAAATAGTATAAAAGCATGCATAATACAGTATAAAGTTATAAACCATTAACCTTTTTGTTGCCAAAAAAAAACCAACTTTTTTTTAATGCAACTTTTAATAAATTAAACGAAAGAGTATCACGTGCAATTGCAATTAGATGCATGCAAAGAAGTCTCGAAGCTTTTATGGGCCACGTCATCATCTTTAATAAGGCTACGTAATTTTCATCTCTCCTCCGAGAAAGCTTCATCTTCTAATCTTGCAGGCCTGAGTTTGTACAGGGTTTTGTTGTCTTTTGTTTTGCATTCGATCAACTGGAAGGAGATGACAAGATTTAAAACATGATTCATTGAGATTTGGCTCAAACACACACAATTTTTGTCTCTAATTGAAAGAGATTATAGAGACACAAGAAAAAAAAATGAAAATCGACATATATTATAATTTACGATCTGTATACGTGATATTTTGACACTGAATGAAATAGATGTATTTATTTTTAAATCATGTAGTTGATTGATTGGGGAAAATATGTAAACATGTAGCAATATTTTTGAAATCATAATGTTCTAAAAACTGTTAGACGGTTGTTAGCCGTCTTATAGAGGATTCGAAAAAAAATTATAAAAATTTTCGAATTTGAAAAAATATCATTCGAAAACATAAAAAAAAATATTTTTAAAAATTTAAATAATGATTTATTATATATAGAGGACAATGATATAAGAGTCTTTTTCCACTTAACAAAGAAAATATTTTTGAAAATGTTCCTTTAGTGATGGTAAAGATGAAAATTAGTACCATGAAAATGGTAAACATGAAATTTTTTTCAAATTGTGACTTGTTTACCTGTAAAAAATGTGACTTGCATGTGAGTTTTTTATTTTATTAGTAAAAGAAAATAACAATAAATAAAATTAAGAAGCATAAATAAAACTTATAAATTACAGAAAAAAATAAAAATCGATTTTAAGAAAAAAAATATTTTATTAAAATTTAAATTTTGTAAATCCAATTTTTACAAAAACAAAATAGCTTCTTAAACTTTTTATGTACATCAAGTCAAAAATAAACATAAATAAATTATAAAATTTCAGTAAATTCAAAAAATCTAATTTCTTTAAAAATAAATAATATTAGATTAATTTTTTTATTTTAAAATGCAATTTATGTGATTTTTTTAAAAAAAATCATATAAAACACAAAAATTTTGTTTAAAAATAAATAATTTTGATATATCACCATTAACAGTAACAATGTTTGTCATATCACCATGAAGAATAGCATTTTATAAGTTTAATAGTTTAATTTGATATGCTTGAAATGGTAATATGTTCGGTGGTAATTTCTGACATATGTATAATAATGATTTTAGACGCTATTATCATTAGGGATATGATCAAATGTTACTCTTAATGATGATATGACGAAAAGTGTTCCTACTAATGGTGATAATGTTTGAAATTACTTAATTTTCAGTGCAAATATTTTAGAGCTTTTATATGATTTTTTTTTTTAAATAAGTTATATTGTTTTTACAAAAACTACATTTAAAAAAATAAAAATTAAGAAAATATTTTGATTTCATGAAATTCGATTTTTGAATTTTTCTGTAGTTTTCTAATTTTTTGTTTATTTTTAATTGTGTTTATTAATTAAATAATTAAATAACTGACATGTCACCTTCTTTATACGTAAGCATGTCATAATTTTGAATTCATTGAGCCAAGTTGAAGGTTTATTATGATACAAAAGCCAACTTAAATGTTTAACATGCTAGTTAAATAAGTTCAAAGTTTAAAGTGTTAATATTTTCCGTATAATAATAAGATGATAATAAATGGTTCATTCCTAGAACCAAAAAGAATTGTGACAACAAAAGTTCTCATTCCTTATTTCTAAAATTTATTAATGTTTTCTTTTATTTTATTTTTTAACTTATAAATTGATTTAAAAACTTAAATTACTAGAATAATATATTAAAAATCAATAAATAATACCAATAGATTATTAACAAAACATGTAAACTTTACATAAAAGTAAATTTAAATACTTAAGTTAATTTTATTGACAATTTTTAGAAATGTTCTTATTAGAAATTTATTTTTTTATAATATATATTAAATAGATGCTTTTTACTAATTCTGTTTTGTTTCTAGTATTTATTGTTTTATTTTTTCTTGTATTAAAGCATAAATATAGCAAAAGTTTAATTAAAAATAAAAAAATTGAAATACTGTCGGTAGATTTTGAAGAAACCATACAAACTTGAATTTTAGGTTTTCTTTATAAAATACAGTTATTTAGAAAAACTAGTCTCCCTAAATTATAGAAAATCTATTTCTCTAATAGTTTGATTCTCTAATAAATGGTTTTTAGAAAAACAAAAGCCAAAAACTATTTCAAAAACTGGAAACAATTAACCTCTAAATCCGAAATGAATCTTAACTGAAATTTTGTGATATTTAATTGGATAAAAATTCATAAATCTCAGTCAAAAAAAAAAAATCATAAATCCAAAAATTCAAATAATCGAAATCTGATCGGTCCTTGAGTGCCGAACCCTAATTTTAACGGTAAACATAATCCTTATAAATGGCTAAGACGGCCCATTTTCAGAACCATGCAAGTTGAATGGTTTTCGAGGTTGTATGTAAACCCAAAGTAATTTTTGTGTCGTAATAGTGAAAGCCCATTCGTTAAAAATACATATGGAAAACCTAAAAGCCCAGTAAGAATCTGTTATTTATTTACACAACGAGAACTGCCGTCTCCATCGTAATCGATTTAGATCTAGTAACGAACGTAACCATGGATGATGATGTAGTGCCTTTGCCACCTTTGCCTGTGGCAAACAAGGATGAAAAGTCCCGCCTTGACCCCACTGCAGTCAGAGAAGCCATTGCTATGATTCTTGCTCAGTCAAAGTTGCGTTCGAAGGATGAAGCTACGAAGGTGTTGGTCGAGCATGATTCGCCAGCCGGTGACGGTAGCAAGCCAAGTATCTAATGGGGCTATTAGATTGAGTATCAAAACCCATGTTTCGTTTTTTTTCTTTTACTTTCGAAGTTTTCTGATTTCTTAAAAATAATGTAACTCTCCAATTTCCGGTTTGCTTGAAAATCGATAAGTTTATCACAGATCTACAATATTTGAAAGCTAAGAGACAAAGAAATTGTAACGACCCAAATCTCGGCCCGGGAAAATTTAGTCCAATAAGACCCAATTACATTGCAGAAAATCCTAAAGTTTTCTTATTTAAGATGGATTTCGTGGTGGCCTCTGACAGAGACTTTTGGGGATGGCAAAGCTCTGCCGGAACGTCACCGGAACAGCCACAAATAGCCACCATGAAAGAGAAGCCATCCCACCATCCGAAAAGAGAGATTAGAGCTCAGCAGATATGTTTTGGGGGAACAGAAGAACGATCGACCAAATATGAGTATTTTGAAGCTAAATTTTGAGGTTATGTTCTACATTCATATATCTATGTGTATCAGAAAGCAGATCGTCATTTGGAATTTTTATCAAAGAGTTATGGTTGTTTCTTTGGGACTGTCATCTACAGATCGGATCCGCGAACAGTCAACTTCATCAGCGTTTTACCGTTGATACAGAAGGAACCAGGGAACGGACGAGATATCATTGGAAATATCTCGATGCCAGATTTTCAGATCATCTATCCGATCGTTAAATCGACATACGGTTAGAAAGTTATTGACGTTTCTTCTTGGGGAAGAATAAAGCTGTTGAATTGCAGAGACAGTTCCGACCAGTCTCGGTGTAAGTGAGAAACGGTCGACAGAAACAAAATATTTCAGTCTGGAAATTTGTCAGTTAGTAGTTAATTCTCTTATCTATCATCTCTTGCAAGCGGATCGTTATTCCGAGTTGTTTTCTGAGAGTTATGCTTGTTTTCGTGAGAGGTGTTGGTGCAGTTGCGTTTACGACCATCCTGGAGATGAAGTTACTTTGGTTAAGCAAATGGTGTCCGATCGGAGTAAAATTGGTGTCTATGGATAGAGGACACATAGAACTACATTATGACCGGAGGGATCGAAAAGTTAATGGTCAGTTCTTGAGTTATTCATCTGTTTGCTCTATGGTTCATTTCTGCCAGAATATCATATTGATCTAATTTCAGAGAGTTCCGGAGTTGCTTTGTTAGAGCCGTAAAGGTCCATTCGGTGTTTCCTCAGGTTTCTTCAGAACCCGAGGCAAAGGTGAGGGTCTTTTCTCGAGCTTCTCTTACACGGCTTAGTACCACGAATAAGTATAATTTATTTCTAATGTGTTTCCGTCTGCGTGAAATTGAGTCTGTCATTGTTTGTTTAGTTTGTAGGTTCTTTGCTTAAACTGGAACTAGGGTTATAGATGGTTCATTAGTGGGCAGTTTGTTTGATCTATGGGTACTTTAGGTATCGTGTTTACAACGTGTTAGGATTAAATTATATTTATTCGGAGTATTCTGTTCGGGTCCATGGACTTCGAGTTTATTATCTCATACCTCACTGAGTGACTTCCCCGTTACTCACCCCTCTCTCTTCCCCATTTCAGGTGAGACTGACGAGTATATGATATTTGGACGGATTGGTGCTACTGGACTTTTTATTCGGATTTTTATTTGGGATTTGGATGAGTTTAATTGAGTATATGGACTTTTATTATACGAGATATTGTTGGTTGGTGGCCCGCTGTTCTCCGGATTAGAGGTGACGGGTGTCACAGAAATACAGTTGAATCGAAGTAAATCGTAAAAAAAATGGTGATTTATGATGAAGAAAAATAGAAAAGCGGCTTCAACTAGGTTTACAGAGAAAAAATCAATTTACCATTTAACCCCTCATTAAAAAAATCCGATTAAGAATAAACAAGAAAAAGACGCAGCTTGCCTTCGAACCCGGCCCACTAGGTTGATAAGTAATAATACTTACCGCTAGGCTACGTAACTTCATCTATTAGGTTTATGATATATGTATTTTTAAAACTTAACTAATAAAATATTAAAATTATTTAATTTCTAAAACATTATTCCCCGAGTAATCCTCGCTTTTATCCCGATTTTCTTTTAAATCCCGGACCAACCGAACGCGTTGCGCCTAGCGCGATTCCAAACATGGGGTAGGAGTTGTCAAAAAAAAGAGATTAGGGAGGAAGTTATTGCAGCCACCATGCTAGACCTTTACACCAACAAGGTAACCACAAACACACATATATAATAGGTTGCATCTATAATATTGACGTGAGGAAAGAACGTGGCAACAAGAAGAGGATTATATGACAATAGACGTCGTATAGAGTATGAGCCCATAATCTTTAACCGACTGATTATGTTTCGGTTAAACTAAATTAGAACCGTACTGATAGAACCGATTTTATAACCAAACCATAACCAAAATGAAAATTGAGTAGGGACGACTGAATAACCTCACATTTACCGAGCATAGAAAAAGACTTTCGTTTCAGTATCTTTGTTTTGTTTGTAGTGATGTTCATGTTTTTAAAACTGTTTACAACGAACTTCCCTTACTCACTTATCATTACATTTCACAAAGTTGATCACTTTTGATCAAACATCAGCAATTGATTGGTATTTTTTTTTTCGAATGATTCGCGTATTATTGATTGTTAATACTGAGCACAAGGGCAAGTTTACAGTGAATCACCAGTTCTTCCAATTCTGACATAGCTAAGACTTGTTTTAATTTATAATAAGTTTTTTTTTGTATACACAATATTAGTGAATAATGTGAAATGTTTTCTTTGACAGCTTATTAATCCTCAGAACGAGATCTTGGATGCTTTTTCATCTCATCAGAAGAAAATGATTGAAGCTTTACCGGACTTGCAAACTAAGATTGCAAAGATTGATGAGGTGAAATCTCTTCGGAGAGCATAGAGAGAAACTTAAAGCTATTGTTGAACCATTGTTCAAGAAACTTTTAGTTGCATTATAAAAAGACATTTGTAATTGCATTCTATATCATGTGGAGGCATAAACTCATATTTTTAGTTCCTAAGAAGTAAGAATAATAATCTTGTATGATTTTAAGATAACCGAGGCTTACGTAGCCTCACGGTTAACTATGTCATATAAAAATATAATTTAACATTGGTTCATTATATTAAGCCACACTTGATATGTAATAGAATGTCACAATTGTTGTTTGTTTTCTTTACAATGAGAATCTAATTAACAAGATTCGTCAATAAGCATAATAAATACACTTCAAAACTTTAATCAACAAAATCTGCAATGGATCTTCAACTAAGCACCAACCTTCTCCTCATCACATCAAACTTATAATCTATGGCGTATTTGGTAGCAATGCATTTTTAAAATTGTTATTTCAAAGCTTAAAGAAAAAAGAGCTAAATATGACATATTCTTTAGTGGCATGTTGTTATCGATTCTGAAAAAGATGTTAGATGTCATACAAAGAAATGAAAAAACCAACAAAAGAATATGATATAAGATTTATTCAGAGCTTTTAAGTAATAAAATTGATATATTCCAGCTACATCAGTTGAAGTTGCACAATAATTTCACAAAGCTGTAATTTGGTTAATGTATCATAGTCTTGCTCCTCTCTCTCTCGTGTGACGATATCATTAGAACTATCATGGGTCCAAAGCAGAAACAGAATGTTGTTTATCAAGCAGATATCATTCCCATGAAAACATGTGAGTCTCACTTATACTGTCTAAGCTTCAGTTTCAGTTTTTTTCTTTAAATCTGAGATCTATACACACACACTGAGGATTCAAGTAATTCCAAATCTCAAAATTTTGCTGAGAATTTTATCCTCCAGCGTTTTAAGTCTTTTTTGGTGACACACTCTTTTTGCCTTTTAATAATGTCTTCAAACGCTTGTTTTGACAAGCAATTGCATCAAGAACCTTCTTGTGCAGTTGCAACCAAGCATCTTCAAATTTTCCTAAGAAAATCACAATCAATGAGATCGAGAATCCATCATGAGCTAATATGGCAATAACACAGCTCAGAACCCAAGCAATGCATGGCTGATGGAATCGGGCACCACCACACTACCTTAGAAATTCATATTCCAAAATTTACAGCAAAAAACAAAACATAATTTTTTTTGGAAATACTAAAGAAAATCTATTGTTATTAATTGTTGATTTGAATTATTTTTTATAAATCTAGTGTTATCGATTCTTGTATATAAAATATTTTTATTGTAAATTTTTCAAATCTAATGTTATTGGTTCTATCTATTGTTATTCAATCTAAGAGTTGAAATAATTAATTAAAATCTAGTGTTATTCATATATGGATTGATTTTCATTGTGAAAAGAGTTGGAAGGGAGTTGAAGGATTTTGATATTACTTCTATGAGTAAATTTTAACAATCAAAATCGGTACTCTAACCAAAGATTTTTAGGGCCACCAACGTTTGACAATCAAAATCTTCTGGTGTCAGATTTGTTGAATCCGCATACCAATGATTGGGACCTGGAAAAAATTCGTCTCCACTTACCTCAGTATGAGGATCAAATCAGGCTCATCATTCCAAGCTCATCAAGACCTTTAGACAAGCAAGTCTGGCTACCTGAACCTTCTGGGATCTACACAACAAAATCAGGTTATAAAAAGATCTTTGAAGGGAAAAATGTTATGACTCAAGATACCTTCAGCTGGATGAAAAATGTGTGGAATCTCCATACTTCACCAAAAGTACACCACTTCATCTGGAGAGCTTTAAACAATGCTTTGCCGGTGGGAGCTCTCCTTGCCACCAGAGGAATCAACTCGGAGGTATCCTGCAAAAGGTGTGGAGAGCTGGAAACCATCATTCACCTCTTCCTTGATTGCCCTTTTGCGGTGGAAGTCTGGGCCAAAGTCCCCCTCGTAACACCTGTTGACAGAACATCAGATGCTGAAACGCTTAGAGAGTGGCTGTCAACAAATGTTTCGATAGGTTCTCTACCTCCTGTAGGAGTAACGGCTTCCCCGCTCACGACATGGATCTTGTGGAACCTCTGGACTGCAAGGAATAAATTGATCTTTGAAAATCAATGTTTCCAAGATGCAGATGTTATTTCCAAGGCGGTGACAGATGCAAAGGAATGGGAAGGGGCAAATGCCAAGGCAAGTAAGAAGAAGGGCAGCATAGCGCCAGTAAGCAAACGTCTCCCATCATCCCCTTCTTGTTGGATCGATGGTGCTTGGCAGGAAGCTTCAAAATCAGGAGGAATGGGCTGGATCATCAAGACTGCAGCAGGGGATGTGCTCTGCAGGGGCTCCTCTAGTCGCTCACATGTGTGCTCTGCGTTGATGGCAGAGGTGTTGGCGTTGCGTGAGGCTCTAAAGAAGGCACAGGAGTTAAATCTTCAAAGCCTCCAAGTGTTCTCGGACTCTCAGGTCCTGGTTTTGACCCTTGATGCAGGGGTGGATTTGAATGAGATTGCAGGTGTCCTCCAGGATATCAAAAGCCTTGCCACTCTCTTCTGTCCTTTGTCGTTCGTTTTCTTTCCTCGTGTAGAAAACTCTCGGGCTGATACTCTAGCTAAGTCAAGCCTCTCTAGATTGTTAAATGTTGTTTGAACTGGTTTGATTTGAATTAATGCAAGTGTGTTTTGACAAAAAAAAAAAACCAAAGATTTTTAGTTGAAAAATCTGAGTTATCAACACACTTTTTTTTACGTGTTTTTTATTATTCTTTCTTTCACATTTTATTCCTCTAAAAGCAGTCATGAGTTTCCATGGTGAAGCAAATATTTCAATTTTTATTGGCTCAATCTTCAATAATAATTCTATCCCTCGTTAGATTTTTCATTGCAACAACAAAGAAAGTATGTATTTTGTCAATTTCAACATGTATTATTTGACTCTAAGAGATCATCTTCGCTATGTTGATTGGTGATGATAAATGATTATTATTTGACCCCAAGGGATCATCCCTCATTAGTTTTTTTCCATTCTTTTGTTTCTATTGACAAATTTCTGTGATGATATTTGATTGCTTGGATTGTTATGATCAATCCCTCGTTGGTTTTTGTTTTTATTGTTTTGCTTTTAGCACATTTGAACTTATGTTTTCATAGTTATAAATTTAATGGTGCTATCAATTCAAAAAAAAAATTTAAAATCTTATCTATTTTAAAATCCATTATTATTAATTATAAGAAAGAATTACAAATCATTAATGAATCACTCAGAATAAAAAGATATATAAATTATTACACATTTTAAATCCGTTGGAGTTGAATTAAACATCTACAACGAATAACACCACCTTAAGACAAGTAGTAGAAAAATAGAAAGATATAAAAACTTATAATACAATATATATGAATAAAAAAATCAATTGACATAGTGGTAAAAAAATTGCAAAACTGAAAAAAAGTAGAAAAAAATTTACTTAAACAAAACACGCTATTAGGAATAGTGTAGAAAAAGAGCGAAAAGGAAGAGGTTTTGTCTAAGAGCATGTACAACCCAAAAACCCATTATGAGTATCATAACTAATTTTTAATAGTAATTGTGTGCTAAGAGATCTGGTTAAGAGACGACAACATTTAATGTGTTCCAATGCTAGTCTCTTAATTAAGGATTCTTAGAAATTAAAAATTAATATTTTTAAAAAAAAAATTCTTAAACAAAACATATTAAAAGATAACATTTTAAACATTGATTTGTAAATAAAACATAAAACAAACATTATTCAAATAAAGTGGGATAATTTGAGAGAAGCATCACAGATCAGTTGTTGCCTTGATTATGTCTGATTTATTTGCCATATATGTTCAACCAAATCATCTTTCAGTTGTTGATGCAATTGTCTATCACGAATTCTTCTTCGAGCATCCATCATATTGCTGATATTTGATGGCATATTTGTAGAATACGAGAGATCGACATGTGAACTTCCGTTGTCTTCTGCTTCTTGGAACTCTGTAACGTTAAATTGAGTG
The DNA here is from genome assembly GCF_000695525.1 of Brassica oleracea var. oleracea. Lineage (NCBI taxonomy): Eukaryota > Viridiplantae > Streptophyta > Magnoliopsida > Brassicales > Brassicaceae > Brassica > Brassica oleracea. The sequence goes on from NC_027751.1 coordinate 51,814,743, forward strand.
TATCCATCTCGTTCGTCTTCTACTATCATATTATGGAGTATGATAGAACCTCTCATAATCTTTCCAATTTTAACTTTATCCCAAAAAAGTGCTGGATTTTTAACAATGGCAAAGCGAGCTTGCATGACTCCAAATGCACGCTCGACATCTTTTCGGACAGCTTCTTGTTGTTGAGCAAATAAAATTGCTTGCGGAATTTGTGGTAATGAAATTGATTGGATAAATGTTGACCATTTCGGATAAATACCATCGGTGATATAGTAAGCCATACGATACTCTCTTCCATTGACATAGTATGTGACTTGCGGAGCTTGACCTTGGATTATGTCATCAAAAACAGGTGAGCGATCAAGAACATTGATATCATTTAAGGTACCTGGAGGTCCAAAAAACGCATGACATATCCAAAGATCATATGAAGCAACCGCCTCTAAAACGATTGTTGGTTTACCCGAACCCCGAGAATATTGCCATTTCCAAGCGGTGGGACAATTCTTCCACTCCTAATGCATACAATCGATGCTTCCTATCATCCCGGGAAAGCCACGATACTCACCAATATCAAGTAGACGTTGAAGAACAGCAGGTGTTGGTCTTCTTAGGTACTCTTCGCCGAAAATTATTCCGTCCACAAAATTTTCCAAACATGACAGAGTAGTAGATGCACCGAGACGGAGGTATTCGTCGACCCCATCAGCCGCATTACCATATGCCAAGACACGAATGGCTGCTGTACTCTTTTGAAGTGGAGAGAGACTAATCCTGCCGAGAGCATCTCTCTTTTGTTGAAAGAATTCAACTTCATTAGAGAGTCGATTAACGATACGCATGAACAATCCCTTGTTCATTCAAAAGCGTCGTCGGAATAGATTATGAGGATATGTTGGGGTTTCGCTGAAATAATCCCCCCCACAAACGTGTATCACCTTCTTCACAATTCCTTTCGATATAAATTCTTTTTTTCTTCTTTTTTTCTCTCTTTCTTGATTACCATGATCGCTGGAAAATTTTTCAAACGTTTGATCAAAATATTCATCAATATGTTGATCAAAATGTTGATCAAAAGAATCATCAATTGATCCATCAAATGTGTTATTAGAAGAAGATGCCATTTTTGATAATTGTTTGGTGAGGACGAGAGATTAGGAGTCAGTTTATTTTTTTTTGGCCGTGAATGTGTTTGGTTTAATGGGAATGGTGAGAACGAGTGAAAGTATTTGGTTTAAGGAGATTGGTGAGAACGAGTGAAAGTGTTTGGTTTAAGGAGATTGGTTTAGAAAGAGACAGAGAATGAGATTGGTTTGTGATCTTTGCACCCTTGGTTCGAAAGTGAGAGAGTGAGATAGAGAGATTGTGAATAAAACATCATCGCAACATGACTTAATATATAGAGATTGGGAACCAAGACACAAGTACTTGAAGACTGCAACAACACTACAAGACTACTAGACTCCAAGACCAGTAGACACTTTTACTCCGTGACACAAGTGCTACAAGACCACTAGACTCCAAGACAACAAGACTCCAAGACCACAAGGTCTACTACACTTTCACTCTGTGACTATGAAAGCTCCGTGACACAAGACGCCAAGACCGCAAGACCACAGAGACTCCGTGATTATTCTACTCCCATTGCTCCATCTTTTCACACTATCCTGACCTGAAACAGAGAGTTAAACAAGAACAATAATCAGGCTTAACAAGAATAAGAAGCATTTTCTAACAAGAACAAGAAACATAACTACACCTACGCTAATTAAACATAATGTCACTGATGATCTTCTTCTTTAAGGCTTCTTCATACTCGGTTAAAGGTTCTTTTTTTGCAAGCAGAGATTCAAGTAGTCTCATCCTCGACAACTTATCCTTGGCGGCCAAGTCCTGTTGTTTAATAGCCCACATACTTTCAAACTCTTTAAGCGCTTTCTCCTCCACCATATTCTTCTTCCCAGAGGCCTTTGAGGCCTTAACACCCGCAGGACGCTTGGGTTCAGCACCTTCGGAGTTTGATGTTTCTCCACCATCATCACCCTTCCTTTTGCTAGAGTTTCCCTCGTTTTTTTGCAGAAGATTGGTCACTCCACTTCTGGTCGTTCCTCAGCTCTTTCCAAGCGTGCTCGAGGGTAAATTTCTTGTTATAGTTATTGTAGAATATTTCATGTGTTTTTTTGAGCACATCATTCTCATTGCATCCGCTACTCTTCTCTCTTTTAGCAGCTTCGTACGAGCCACAAAATTTGCAGACCAAGTCGTTGATCCTATGCCAACGTTGTTTACAGTGACCAGCCTCTCTCTCTTCGCAGACAACAACCTTCTGACTAGCGGCATAGTACGCTGCAATTCTCATCCAGAATGTGTATGACCTTTGCTCGTTGCCAACAATTGGATCGTTGCTCGTGTTGAGCCACGAGCTGATCAGCAGAATATCATCACTGGGCGTCCACTTCCTT